>NC_081415.1:553632934-553855434 GCF_030272615.1 Cryptomeria japonica
CTTTGCTTATGTCAACCAGGCTCTTGAGATTTTTCCTAATCTCAGCCATAGACTGCTCCACATTTTCAATCCTTTGTTCATGATTGCATTTCATCACGTCAACGTCTTAGGAGAGTTTTTGGGTCATAATCATGAGTTTCACAAGTTTGTTGTGCTCAGGGGAAGTAGTGAAGATATCAATATTCTCTTTCACCCCTATTTTGAGGCTATCAATTTCATGCTCAACCCACTTCTGAATCCCATTGTTCTTTTTCTTCCATAACTAGATTCATTAGGTTACTAGTCCTCTGAAACCCATTGTTCTTTTTCTTGGCTATGGTCCCCTATTTTTCTATGAGGAAATTGATAATAATGTCCAATTTAATTCCTTGATCCATAATCTTCAGGCTATGGTCCTTAGCTGCTAGCTTTTTATTTTTAGAGAGGGGCTTGGCCTCAGAGATTAGTTTGTTGGTGGTTTTGTTTTTTTTATCTGCCCATGTGGGATGATTCTTGCTGCAAAATGTCCCAGGGGTTACCATCATCTCCCCTTCATCCACAAGTTTGTAGTCAGGTTCATCAAAAGGAACCCCTCTTTCTTCCAAGGCCACTACCGAGTCAAAGACATCCTGGATATGAGTATATAGGCCTATCTCAGAAAGAGGGGCTACAATTTCAAGGGATTTAGCATGCTCCATGATGAGGATAATAAGTCCCTCATGGAGAACAGGGTTGTTAGGGTTCTCCAAATGTTTTTCTAGGCTATTTTCAAGGGAGGAGGCCATATAGAAGGGAACAAAGATGATTTTACCATGCCTAAAATTATTTAAGATAGTAAAATGGTAGGAAAAAATGCTAGCATACCTGCCATCGAGAGTAATATACCTCATTATAAACCCGACCATGTCAACCTAGGGGGGATGAGATCTTTTCTATTATAGCCGCCATCAACCATCTTGGTGACTCTAGAGTGCTCCTTGTCTTTGTCAAATAAAATTGACAAGTCCTCCTCCCCAATTTTCCTATCCCTATAAAATCTTCTGCCAGTCATAGCCAGACCAGTGACCATCGCAACCAAAGTTTCATCAATATGATAATCGGTGCCATAAGCCCTAAGAATACTTTTTTTCCATCCATTATCAAAGGCCTTTGTAAGAAGAAGAGAAGGGTCGTGAAGTCGGTCCAAGTAGGGGATGAGTTCCCCATCGACAACTTCCTAGCACACATCTTTGTTCTTCTTCCATTTCTTGCAAGTAGAGGGCTCTTGTCTGTTCTTATCCTCTCCAATTATGAGCCTGGTCGCCGAATAACAGAAAATGGGGCTAACTAAATAAGGCACCAACGAGTCACAGAAAATGGGCCAGACCTACAAAATTTCCAAATAGTAACAAAAAGGCCACACAATAAGGCAGGAAATGCAGTCATCGAGGAGGTTTCTCGATTTTTGATTAGGGAAAACCAAAAAGAGTCGTTTCCCCATCAAGTCACTCAAGTCATGATGAGAGATCATTGATAAACACAATAATCATCATGTCCCATCTCACATAGATTTTTGGGTAAAGTATCCGTGCTACTCCACCAATTGGTTGCCACGTATCCCACTGCTAGATTGGCTAGTAGATCCGCCATCTTGTTGCCTTCCTGGTATATGTGCGAGATTTTGAAATCTGCTAACTCATTAATTATATTTTAGTAATCCTTGATCAGGTTGGGTGTCATCTAGCTAGGACCCGTCCTTCCACTCAGACAATTGACAGTGTTTAGTGAGTTAGACTCTAGCTAGAAGTTAGTAAAACCTTCTCTTTTATCCATGCGTAACCCAATGTGGGCAGTGTTGGCTTCTTCATAGTGGTTGGAGTGGGTTCCCAAGGCGAGCGCCACCGCAAAAACTGATAGACCAGATTGATTCCACCACAAAAACCAGTAGAAACCAACAAACCAGAATCAAAGAGGAAGACGCTCAATAATTTTTGTAAAATAATTGATAGTATAAATAATCCAACAATGAATTTGAGAATAATGTAGTGAAATTTTACCTTTTGTATGCAATAACCACATGGAAAATTATGAACGAGAAATGTAATCATGGAGTTCCTATTTAGGAGCTTGGATAATATTTCTATGTTACTGAGGTTAAGAGAATTTATTGACAAATCAAAATGAATATTTTCTAAAATTTACCAATATTTTTCCATGTAAATAAGTTTCTAGACTAAGGATCCACCACCAAAATGATCCACAAGCACCTAAATGGGCCTCTTGAAATGCAGATTGTATTTCAGATTTAGTTAGACAATTGCGAAGACACTTGATGAACAACTAGTGAACTAAAAATGGGATGACAAGATTTCTCAAACTTCCATTAAGGAGGAATGAAAAATTATCAATCATGTTCGTAATATTTGGAGTGTATGATGCACCAAAAAACCCTACAATGTTTTAAAAATATTCATCCCACTCTACTAAAACTAGAGGGTAACTATCAATGTAATGCCTCGCCAGGAAACCCCGAAGGGATTAAGCCAGAACACAAGAATAGAGAGCAATAATTTTTTTTTTTAAAGTTACAACACATTAAGATACAACAAGATATCAAAGATTCAGATTACATAGCGGAAGACATCAACTAACACCTAAAGATTTTCCCAATGAGATTACTTAAATTTCACAATTCACTTAACTCACACAATTAATCCATCCAATAAGCTGATTATCTTAATAACAAGATAATTCTTAATCAGGATAATTTCTTTCAAAGCATGGAAATATAAATCACAAGCAAAGATTCATCCATTAAGATCTTATTCATAATCTTCATTCAAGCTTTTCATTTAAAATTACAAGCCATACATCTAACATCTTAACACACTAGAATTTCATCAAAATCATATGAGATCTTTTCAAGCATACTTAATTTCCTTAACAACAACAGAATATATTCCATTACTCTAAGTTACATTCTTTCATATTCCAACTTATTGCATTTTAAAAGACGATTACATACATGCATCTACGATAAATCTCATCTAAACCACTTATGCATTCGATCAACATGGCATTCAAGAAAGAACTACATATAAACATTTAAAGTTAATTCCATCTTATCCACTTAACCATTCTAACATAAGCTAATCATACATGATAAAGCTGAATAAAGGAAACATAAGAGAATACATCACATAACACCATAATGATCTCGGAGTTCACCCCTAAAGGGCTACATCTCCGGGTCTGCTCAACAGCAAGACCCCTCTGATAATTAATAATGATAAGAATACAAGAGGTTACACCATTACAATCTTGCCATCAAGGCGAAATACAAACAATATACAAGCGACCACATCGGTCAATTAATACATAAACGATCCCTGAAAAGAACAGGATCCAGCTGAACATAATCAAAGCTAATACAAAGGTCCAGGAGAGCATCCATAAAACTGAGTCATCACCACCCAAGGTCTAACATGAAACCGATACTCACAAGGGCTAAAACAAAAGGACGACCCACAAAGGTACTCTCAATAGGACAAAATGACAACACACTAGCGAACGTAGGGACAAGTGTCATCACACAACCTAGTATGGTTACCATGGCAAGTCTTCATAGGTCCCGGCCCCATACACTGGGTCACCCTGGCAACCTAATACGAGCTTCTGACCCATCCAAGCCTCATGTGGACAAACACATCCTCTCGTGAAGACAAGGATGATGGTTTGCCATTTCAGGCCTTCTCACAGCATGTCGAGTCTATGCTAGCAGTCGTCCCATGTGTGAGGCACATTTATCTTACTTAGAGATTACATTCTAATCTACTGTTAGGTTATCACTTATTAGACTCACTTTCGACTGGTTACCCAGCAGCCACTTTGGGCGCGGCCCCCAATCGAAAGCCACTTTCCCATACGACACTAGACCAAACTCAGACGAACTCAAAAACCAAGGAATATGCATGGTCTGACGAATGGAGTTCAAGAAGAGAGAAACAATCATCAGGTCAAACACGACTCAAAAAGTAATCACTTACTGACATTACTCTAACTAGAGACCCGACCAACAACGGTCAACCACAAATCATCATTCGACTCACACAAAGAGGATATGACCAAATACGCCACTACCACAACACAACAGTCAACTCGGAACAGAGGACTGAAACAGGTACCCCAAATCATTCCATACGACAGGGTCCTAACAAACAAAGCACGACTTGCCATTTCATAATCAAAAGCGAATACAGAAATTAAACTCGCATAGGCAATAATCAGAAAAGACAATATTCAACAGATGCAATCTTTCCGAATTGATCTAAACCTTAAACGTCAATCAAGTTTTCTACAAGATCTATATCAGATTACAGTTATCTGCCTCATCTAGGAATAGGTTATTCCTGGTTTTCTAACTCTCTAAGGTTCAAAGCATCGAACAGACATAATAAGCCATAATGAGTTTTTAAACCAAATTCATATTAATAAAATTCAGACAACCATTAATCAGCTAAAATAAGATATTTAATCTCCAACAAACATCATTAACATACTGGTCCAAAACTGACCTCTACAGTTTCGTATTATTTCTCAAGCCCAGATGCATTATACGGATCACGGAAATATAATTATAAAAAGAGAGTCTAAAAAGAGATAATCATTTCCAAAAGCATATCGTTTCAATTTCTAACGATAAATATTTCACTTACTTCTCAATTACTCAAATGATATGTTCTACGATAATATTTAACATCATCAATTAGTAACTCCATCGTATTTCAACGATTTTCCAATAACATATTATTCTCTATTATTTTTAAACAATACTACCTCAATTAGCCAAATGCTCTAATAAGCTAGAAGGTAAGATATAAACTTATTAATCCAAGATTGGTCCAAAGTATAGCCAATTAATATTTGATGATGAAATTATCAATTTTAGAACTTAATTAGAAAAGTGCATAAGCCACAAAATGAAATTGAATAATAATTAACTTATAAATTCCATTATAAAATTAATTAATATCCAAATTAACATTTATCAAGATATTGCCACCATCGTCATAATTAAGAACTAATTTCCACTTAACAATAAGATAACTTACATTAAAAAGATATTAAATATCATATGCATTTTTTTTTTTTAAATATAAAAAAAAACACATTAAAAAAAACCATTTTATAAACTATGTTTAAAAAAAAAACGCATTTAAAATAAGAGGCGAGGGCGGGACCCACCTCCCAACTGGAATGGCTGGGTGCCCAACCCTAGCCGCAGGCGGAGAAAGCGCACGAGCGGCGCCACGGTGGTGCCCGCAGGAACCGCGGCGCCCTGTGGCCACCGCCGTGAGCCGCGGGCAACGCACAAACGGGGACCACCAAGGCCGGGGAAGGAGGAGAAAGGGGAATGTGCGGGGGAGGGGAGGAGGAGCGGGTGGAGCTCCGCTCCCCGCCCTCCAAACCCGAACCCACAGGCTCCATTAATATGCGTTTAACATAGCGCTAAATAATATAAAACACAGTTCAAAATTTCTCCTATATTTTTTGAAACAACAACGAAATTTGTTTATAAATTTCAGTTATAATAAAATCCGGTTTCAACGAAATTTTTTTTGGTATCAAGTTGTTGATGGTATTCATCCATTCCAAACACAAAAGGGGTTTCAAACACCCAAAAAGGGCATGAGGAATAACAACACCTCAAAAACATTTCCAGCCAAACTAATTAATTTACAATATCAGTTCATAATGTTGGCATTCAATGGAGAATCTGAAACCAACACAGCATGAAAACATTCAAACCCCCATTTCCATTTTAAACAATAACTAAAATTGAGGATTAGATCCTACCTGATCTCGCGTTCCTGGCAAGATCTGCTGAAGAGTCCCAATCTCCAGCTACCAAAACCCTCCTTCTCCATCCAAAATCCCCAAATTTCATCTCCAAAATTTCTTTCCAACCAAAAATTCTCCAAAACGTCCATCCTCTAAAATTTTCCCCAAATTTTGGGTTATATGGAAGAGTTGACCAAAATTCCATTTTTGGAATTAAAATTTTTATTTAAAAATAATCTTCCAAAACTAATTCTCAAAATTAATTCCTTTCTAGCTATAGCAACAAATTAACTTGCTTTTCAATTCAAACTCGATTTCTTCCTTTAATTCAATTTAACCTTTCTGATCAAATAAGCCAATAGAATACAATTAAATCTATTGCACTTAAATACAAAACTTTCCTTTTTCAACAGCATATCTAAAATGCATTTAATATTCAAAATTAGTCATTTAATCGAGCTCACTCCCAATTTAAAATAAGCAATTCATATCAACGAAAAATCGCATAACGAAATCCCGATTAATTTAGCCCATTAAACTCTAATGCACAAATACATATTTAATCAAGATAATTACTAAGGACTAATTAATCAATTTAACCATGCACACCAAGCATGCAAACCGAGAATTTTGACCAAACAGACGACTCGCAAACCCAAACAAAAAGGGAACACCGATGACGGCTGACGATGCTCACTTGAGCATGACGAAGGTCAACTAGGGTCTTACGACCACCTAAACCAACTCTAAGGATTAAAGAGGTACACTCAAACTTGTAAAACCAGGTGAAGACGAACCTTGTACTCATGCGGCGTTGTACCTGAAATTTCCTGCAACCAAGAGCCATACATGCATACATATATAAACTTAATGAAAGCGTTAGCCCGATATTAATACCACGAAATAGGTACACTAAACAACTTGCATATAACTAGTGTGGAAACCACATCAATAGCTATGCGTTAAATCAAACATCTGACTATAACATTATATTAAGATAAACCCTAGGTACTACATTCTCCCCCCCTAGGTTCCGACTTACTCCTGGAAGTCGTAAGGCTAGATGGAGAACATATCGTACGCATCAGGCCTGAAACTCATTCAATTAAGATCAAATTGCACATAGAAATCTTTCCATAAATAAATGAAATATTCATTGCAAAATCCTTCACAAACGCCATAATCCATTGGCAAGATACATCTAGAACCATACATTCCTTAAAATATTCTAGGAATTATCTACAATTGTAGCAGAGAAACAAGAATTTTCTTCCTTTCATTAAACCAAATTAACGCATTACAAAGAGGTAAACAACAATTACCATAATCATCTACCAAGCATGACCAGAAAACATGCCATCAAGATCAATTTCCTTTACCAATCCATCTTTATCATAAAATTTTATAACATAGAACTAGCTTAAATATCAATTTCTACAACCAAATTAACTTTCAATAAATAAGAGCAACATAAATAACTCAATTGATTACACTTGCCAAGCATAAGAACAACTTTCCAATGACTATGTCCCATAACATAGTGACAAGCTAACACAATTTACTCCAAGATACAATTAATAACCATCCACATAACTGGAATGCATAACAGAAAAGGCCACATGTGAGCATGTCTAATGCTCGGTCAAAGATAACATGCACGATGAGCATCTCTATGCCTGATCTCAGAACGACAATAAGATCATAATTATCCAATATCTCACTCAAAGGCTCGATGGTGCTAGGCACACCATAGCGGTGCTACCTTCCATACAAGACCTTTGTGAATATCCCTTGTTGAGCAAGGTGGTTAGCCTCCAAGAGATAGTCACCACACATAGGTAGGTAGTGGGTCCTAGCTGCAACACAGCCTCACATACCCCCATCCTCAAGGTTCCCTACAACAACTTCCTCGCACACACTCTACCAAATCCGTATCATACATCCTTGGAGAGGAATTTCACATCTCGACACAAGACCAGCATCCGAAAACAATAATGATAAACCAATTTAGCCACCAAAGTACAGATGAATAAAGATAATAAATCATCAATTCCAACAGTAAGGCAAGAAAAAAATCCGGAATTTCAACACCAAATCAAAAGTTCAAAAGATCACAAGATCATGGCTAAACCTTCACAGTCAAATTAAAATAAATTGCTGATCCCCAAAGAAATATAAATAAGAATATCACAACTGCACATAACATCACTATGTGACTAACATCTAGCCACCAACGAGGAAGGGAGGAACAATTGACTAGCCATTGCAGTAGCTCATCATGTGGTGCGACATAGTCACACTACCCACATGGCATGGCGGTGTGCACCTCGACATCACCCCGCATCACGTCGTCACGCGGCATGGCAATACCCCAAGTGGAGAACACACACAATGGACGTATCCCACATGGTAGTGTACCTCACGGAACAAGCACGCGCAGGTCACATCCCGCATAGCGATGTATCTAGAAGGATACTCGCCGTAAGTCAGAGGTATACATGACTAGGGTCCACCCACATGCCCACCAACACATACTAACTGGCAGCACATGTGAATAAACCTACCTTTCATGAAGACAAGGCAAAGGATCCTCCAAATAATACCATCACGATACACAAGAATCACCATCCAAATGCTCAAATAAAGGAAGAGAATAGGCTGACACACATAAACCTATAGATAGATTCATCAAAGGGAAAGTATTGAGTACACCTTGATACAGTTTAGTAGTACAACCATATCATTCCTCGAAGTAGAGAAGCTAACGTCGCTTCGTGCCAACATTACTCGTACGCTAATCCATACTATTCAAGGAATGGTTACTTCGAATACTACCCCTTAACATACTGAGTTACGCACAACCCGAGGTTTGGTACTCAGCAGGGAAACAAATAAGCAACATCACATAAACAGTATGGTTTCCCATACTCATAAGCAACATATCCTCCATGGTTGATTACTTGACCAATCCATGGGCACATAAGATAAGCACTGGTTTCTTACAATACACACAAATACACCAGTACTGGTTTAGTCACATTTACGGGGAGTACTTTTCGGTACGCTAACATCTATTCAAGGAAGATTTCAATTATGCTTTCTATATAAATAACTGAATCAAGTTTACTCTAGATCCAAGTATTGAAATTATTAACAATTCACAATTATATAAGGAAATAACATCATTCCTATCTCTTTCTTGAATCTCACTAAGCATCCGAACTCACATTACTAACTATTCAAATTCATTTCTAAAGCTTAAGACTTTCATCTATCACTATGAAGCCAAAATGCAATAGTACAATTTCACATGTTTTATAAGCATTCTATTTAAATCAATGCACTCTTTAATATCATTTCTAAAAATCTTAGGATTAGGCAAGGAGAAGGGAAAGAGAGTTTGATAACCAAACTATTTCTTACAAAGACACAAGATCAATCAAGATCACACTACATTATAAAATTTCTCACTATAAGCCTATCATTTTAATTGCACGGTTTTCATTTCGCTACCATTAGAAGGATGACAATCAGCCTAACAAAACATTTCCAATAGTTATGGTTGCAACAGGAGGTTCTAGTTTTCCAAACAAAACAGAGATCAAGAGAAGCAATCTTTTCGATACTACAAGACCTCCTAAGAACACTCACTTATAATAATACAATATAGACACATGTCAAAATTTGCAACCTATTAGAGAAGATCACATTACGATCAAAGATAAGCAAAGAGCTATTACCCAAATAAAACATATTAATGCATGCACATCGAACAAGCTTTTCATTCGCACTTTCTAAACACATTAAGGTAATTACATATACCCAAAAGCGAGTTCAATGGAGCATTAACTAAAATAAATCTTCAGTCAAATTGGTTTAATGAGACACATAAGACAATCTTTCGGAAAACACATTAATATTCTCTCGAAGCTACAATAACATGCTCTTTTTAATACTTCTTCTACAAACCAAGCAGTTTCACATAAATCAACTATTTGCATAGAAATGCACCTTACTAAGGTAGAATTTAATCATGCTACTCCTACAACATACACATGGGAATTCTTTAAACGCACACATACAGTTTCTCCCATTCACCCAAAATAATTTTTTTTTTTAAAACTCATAGCCCCTTTAATAATCTAAAAACATAAGCGTCATAAAGCTCACACAAGGGTTCAAGAAGTCACACCCTTTTCTCTCTCGCAAACAAGAAAACTCGAATCAAAGATAATTACACATATCCTAATCGTTTTAATTTCCAGAAAGAGAGAGAGAGAGGAATGGTGATAATCATTTAATTTTCTACAAAATAAGCATTCAATAATTGCCATACTAGTCCTTCAAGTGGACAACATTAAGCTAGATCATAATCTTAAACAAACACAATTCGCACTTTCAGATTTAAGACAAGCATGGACCAACCCAAATGGATTAGTCTAAAGAGTACAACACTCAATAAGGGAAGGTACATACGACTCGCCTTCAGAATAAGAGTAATCGTAGACCAAGACATCAATAAGCACACAATGCACATATAAACACTCAAAAACACCAACATCAAGAAGGCAAAAACAAGGTGTGAACACACACACGTTACACACAAGCTAAGGTCTGCTCAATCACTCAGATGCAAAAGGAGGACAAGCATACACATAAGGTCGATACACCTCAAAACAAATAGAGGGCACACGCGACATCAAAGATCGCAATGTTTGCAACCTGGCTCTGATACCAAATGTAATGCCCCGCTAGGAAACCCTGAAGGGCTTAAGCCAGAACACAAGAATAGAGAGCAATAATTTTTTTTTTTAAAGTTACACCACATTAAGATACAACAAGATATCAAAGATTCAGATTACATAGCGGAAGACATCAACTAACACCTAAAGAGTTTCCCAACGAGATTACTTAAATTTCACAATTCACTTAACTCACACAATTAATCCAATAAGCTGATTATCTTAATAACAAGATAATTCTTAATCAGGATAATTTCTTTCAAAGGACGGAAATATAAATCACAAGCAAAGATTCATCCATTAAGATCTTATTCATAATCTTCATTCAAGCTTTTCATTTAAAATTACAAGCCATACATCTAACATCTTAACACACTAGAATTTCATCAAAATCATATGAGATCTTTTCAAGCATACTTAATTTCCTTAACAACAACAGAATATATTCCATTACTCTAAGTTACATTCTTTCATATTCCAACTTATTGCATTTTAAAAGACGATTACATACATGCATCTACGATAAATCTCATCTAAACCACTTATGCATTCGATCAACATGGCATTCAAGAAAGAACTACATATAAACATTTAAAGTTAATTCCATCTTATCCACTTAACCATTCTAACATAAGCTAATCATACATGATAAAGCTGAATAAAGGAAACATAAGAGAATACATCACATAACACCATAATGATCTCGGAGTTCACCCCTAAAGGGCTACATCTCTAGGTCTGCTCAACTGCAAGACCCCTCTGATAATTAATAATGATAAGAATACAAGAGGTTACACCATTAAAATCTTGCCATCAAGGCGAAATACAAACAATATACAAGTGACCACATCGGTCAATTAATACATAAACGATCCCTGAAAAGAACAGGATCCAGCTGAACATAATCAAAGCTAATACAAAGGTCCAGGAGAGCATCCATAAAACTGAGTCATCACCACCCAAGGTCTAACATGAAACCAATACTCACAAGGGCATAAACAAAAGGATGACCCACAAAGGTACTCTTAACAGGACAAAACGACAACACACTAGCGAACGTAGGGACAAGTGTCATCACACAACCTGGTATGGTTACCATGGCAAGTCTTCATAGGTCCCGGCCCCATACACTGGGTCACCCTGGCAACCTAATCCGAGCTTTCGGCCCATCCAAGCCTCATGTGGACCCACACATCCTCTCGTGAAGACAAGGATGATGGTTTGCCATTTCAGGCCTTCTCACAGCATGTCGAGTCTATGCTAGCACTCGTCCCATGTGTGAGGCACATTTATCTTACTTAGAGATTACATTCTAATCTATTGTTAGGTTATCACTTATTAGACTCACTTTCGATGGGTTACCCAGCAGCCACTTTGGGCGCGGCCCCCAATCGAAAGCCACTTTCCCATACGACACTAGACCAAACTCAGACGAACTCAAAAACCAAGGAATATGCATGGTCTGACAAACGGAGTTCAAGAAGAGAGAAACAATCATCAGGTCAAACATAACTCAAAAGTAATCACTTACTGACGGTACTTTAACTAGAGACCCAACCAACAATGGTCAACCACAAATCATCATTCGACTCACACAAAGAGGATATGACCAAATACGCCACTACCACAACACAACAGTCAACTCGGAACAGAGGACTAAAACAGGTACCCCAAATCATTCCATAGGACAGGGTCCTAACAAACAAAGCACGACTTGCCATTTCATAATCAAAAGTGAATACAGAAATTAAACTCGCATAGGCAATAATCAGAAAAGACAATATTCAACAGATGCAATCTTTCCGAATTGATCTAAACCTTAAACATCGATCAAGTTTTCTACAAGATCTATATCAGATTACAGTTATCTGCCTCATCTAGGAATAGGTTATTCCTGGTTTTCTAACTCTCTAAGGTTCAAAGCATCGAACAGACATAATAAGCCATAATGAGTTTTTTAAACCAAATTCATATTAATAAAATTCAGACAACCATTAATCAGCTAAAATAAGATATTTAATCTCCAACAAACATCATTAACATACTGGTCCAAAACCGACCTCTACAGTTTCGTATTATTTCTCAAGCCCAGATGCATTATACGGATCACGGAAATATAATTATAAAAAGAGAGTCTAAGAAGAGATAATCATTTCCAAAAGCATATCATTTCAATTTCTAATGATAAATATTTCACTTACTTCTCAATTACTCAAATGATATGTTCTACGATAATATTTAACATCATCAATTAGTAACTCCATCGTATTTCAACGATTTTCCAATAACATATTATTCTCTATTATTTTTAAACAATACTACGTCAATTAGCCAAATGCTCTAATCAGCTAGAAGGTAAGATATAAACTTATTAATCCAAGATTGGTCCAAAGTATAGCCAATTAATATTCGATGACGAAATTATCAATTTTAGAACTTAATTAGAAAAGTGCATAAGCCACAAAATGAAATTGAATAATAATTAACTTATAAATTCCATTATAAAATTAATTAATATCCAAATTAACATTTATCAAGATATTGCCACCATAGTCATAATTAAGAACTAATTTCCACTTAACAATAAGATAACTTACATTAAAAAGATATTAAATATCGTATGCATTTTTTTTTTTTGAAATATAAAAAAAAACACATTAAAAAAAACCATTTTATAAACTATGTTTAAAAAAAAAATGCATTTAAAATAAGAGGCGAGGGTGGGGCCCACCTCCCAACTGGAATGGCTGGGCGCCCAACCCTAGCCGCAGGCGGAGAAAGCGCACGAGCGGTGCCACGGTGGTGCCCGCAGGAACCGCGGCACCCTGCGGCCACCGCCGTGAGCCGCGGGCAACGCACAAACGTGGACCACCAAGGCCGGGGAAGGAGGAGAAAGGGGAACGTGCGGGGGAGGGGAGGAGGAGCGGGTGGAGCTCCGCTCCCCGCCCTCCAAACCCCAACCCACAGTCAAATAAACAACGTACAGGCTCCATTAATATGTGTTTAACACAACGCTAAATAATATAAAACACAGTTCAAAATTTCTCCTATATTTTTTGAAACAACAACGAAATTTGTTTATAAATTTTGGTTATAATAAAATCCGGTTTCAACGAAATTTGTTTTGGTATCAAGTTGTTGATGGTATTCATCCATTCCAAACACAAAAGCGGTTTCAAACACCCAAAAAGGGCATGAGGAATAACAACACCTCAAAAACATTTCTAGCCAAACTAATTAATTTACAATATCAGTTCATAATCTTGGCATTCAATGGAGAATCTGAAACCAAGACAGCATGAAAACATTCAAACCCCCATTTCCATTTTAAACAATAACTAAAATTGAGGATTAGATCCTACCTGATCTCGCGTTCCTGGCAAGATCTGCTGAAGAGTCCCAATCTCCAGCTACCAAAACCCTCCTTCTCCATCCAAAATCCCCAAATTTCATCTCCAAAATTTCTTTCCAACCAAAAATTCTCCAAAATGTCCATCCTCTAAAATTTTCCCCAAATTTTGGGTTATATGGAAGAGTTGACCAAAATTCCATTTTTGGAATTAAAATTTTTATTTAAAAATAATCTTCGAAAACTAATTCTCAAAATTAATTCCTTTCTAGCTATAGCAACAAATTAACTTGCTTTTCAATTCAAACTCGATTTCTTCCTTTAATTCAATTTAACCTTTCTGATCAAATAAGCCAACAGAATACAATTAAATCTATTGCACTTAAATACAAAACTTTCCTTTTTCAACAGCATATTGAAAATGCATTTAATATTCAAAATTAGTCATTTAATCGAGCTCACTCCCAATTTAAAATAAGCAATTCATATCAACGAAAATCGCATAACGAAATCCCAATTAATTTAGCCCATTAAACTCTAATGCACAAATACATATTTAATCAAGATAATTACTAAGGACTAATTAATCAATTTAACCATGCACACCAAGCACGCAAACCGAGAAGGTCGACCAAACAGACGACTCGCAAACCCAAACAAAAGGGGAACACCGACGACGGCTGACGATGCTCACTTGAGCATGACGAAGGTCAACTAGGGTCTTACGACCACCTAAACCAACTCTAAGGATTAAAGAGGTACACTCAAACCTGCAAAACCAGGTGAAGACGAACCTCGTACTCATGCGGCGTTGTACCTGAAATTTCCTGCAACCAAGAGCCATACATGCATACATATATAAACTTAATGAAAGCATTAGCCCGATATTAATACCACGAAATAGGTACACTAAACAACTTGCATATAACTAGTGTGGAAACCACATCAATAGCTATGCATTAAATCAAACATCTGACTATAACATTATATTAAGATAAACCCTAGGTACTACATTCTCCCCCCCTAGGTTCCGACTTACTCCTAGAAGTCGTAAGGCTAGATGGAGAACATATCGTACGCATCAGCCCTGAAACTCATTCAATTAAGATCAAATTGCACATAGAAATCTTTCCATAAATAAATGAAATATTCATTGCAAAATCCTTCACAAACGCCATAATCCATTGGCAAGATACATCTAGAACCATACATTCCTTAAAATATTCTAGGAATTATCTACAATCGTAGCAGAGAAACAAGAATTTTCTTCCTTTCATTAAACCAAATTAACGCATTACAAAGAGGTAAACAACAATTACCATAATCATCTACCAAGCATGACCAGAAAACATGCCATCAAGATCAATTTCCTTTACCAATCCATCTTTATCATAAAATTTTATAACATAGAACTAGCTTAAATATCAATTTCTACAACCAAATTAACTTTCAATAAATAAGAGCAACATAAATAACTCAATTGATTACACTTGCCAAGCATAAGAACAACTTTCCAATGACTATGTCCCATAACATAGTGACAAGCTAACACAATTTACTCCAAGATACAATTAATAACCATCCACATAACTGGAATGCATAACAGAAAAGGCCACATGTGAGCATGTCTAATGCTCGGTCAAAGATAACATGCACGATGAGCATCTCTATGCCTGATCTCAGAACGACAATAAGATCATAATTATCCAATATCTCACTCAAAGGCTCGATGGTGCTAGGCACACCATAGCGGTGCTACCTTCCATACAAGACCTTTGTGAATATCCCTTGTTGAGCAAGGTGGTTAGCCTCCAAGAGATAGTCACCACACATAGGTAGGTAGTGGGTCCTAGCTGCAACACAGCCTCACATACCCCCATCCTCAAGGTTCCCTACAACAACTTCCTCGCACACACTCTACCAAATCCGTATCATACATCCTTGGAGAGGAATTTCACATCTCGACACAAGACCAGCATCCGAAAACAATAATGATAAACCAATTTAGCCACCAAAGTACAGATGAATAAAGATAATAAATCATCAATTCCAACAGTAAGGCAAGAAAAAAATCCGGAATTTCAACACCAAATCAAAAGTTCAAAAGATCACAAGATCATGGCTAAACCTTCACAGTCAAATTAAAATAAATTGCTGATCCCCAAAGAAATATAAATAAGAATATCACAACTGCACATAACATCACTATGTGACTAACATCTAGCCACCAACGAGGAAGGGAGGAACAATTGACTAGCCATTGCAGTAGCTCATCATGTGGTGCGACATAGTCACACTACCCACATGGCATGGCGGTGTGCACCTCGACATCACCCCGCATCACGTCGTCACGCGGCATGGCAATACCCCAAGTGGAGAACACACACAATGGACGTATCCCACATGGTAGAGTACCTCACGGAACAAGCACGCGCAGGTCACATCCCGCATAGCGATGTATCTAGAAGGATACTCGCCGTAAGTCAGAGGTATACATGACTAGGGTCCACCCACATGCCCACCAACACATACTAACTGGCAGCACATGTGAATAAACCTACCTTTCATGAAGACAAGGCAAAGGATCCTCCAAATAATACCATCACGATACACAAGAATCACCATCCAAATGCTCAAATAAAGGAAGAGAATAGGCTGACACACATAAACCTATAGATAGATTCATCAAAGGGAAAGTATTGAGTACACCTTGATACAGTTTAGTAGTACAACCATATCATTCCTCGAAGTAGAGAAGCTAACGTCGCTTCGTGCCAACATTACTCGTACGCTAATCCATACTATTCAAGGAATGGTTACTTCGAATACTACCCCTTAACATACTGAGTTACCCACAACCCGAGGTTTGGTACTCAGCAGGGAAACAAATAAGCAACATCACATAAACAGTATGGTTTCCCATACTCATAAGCAACATATCCTCCATGGTTGATTACTTCACCAATCCATGGGCACATAAGATAAGCACTGGTTTCTTACAATACACACAAATACACTAGTACTGGTTTAGTCACATTTACGGGGAGTACTTTTCGGTACGCTAACATCTATTCAAGGAAGATTTCAATTATGCTTTCTATATAAATAACTGAATCAAGTTTACTCTAGATCCAAGTACTGAAATTATTAACAATTCACAATTATATAAGGAAATAACATCATTCCTATCTCTTTCTTGAATCTCACTAAGCATCCGAACTCACATTACTAACTATTCAAATTCATTTCTAAAGCTTAAGACTTTCATCTATCACTATGAAGCCAAAATGCAATAGTACAATTTCACATGTTTTATAAGCATTCTATTTAAATCAATGCACTCTTTAATATCATTTCTAAAAATCTTAGGATTAGGCAAGGAGAAGGGAAAGAGAGTTTGATAACCAAACTATTTCTTACAAAGACACAAGATCAATCAAGATCACACTACATTATAAAATTTCTCACTATAAGCCTATCATTTTAATTGCACGGTTTTCATTTCGCTACCATTAGAAGGATGACAATCAGCCTAACAAAACATTTCCAATAGTTATGGTTGCAACAGGAGGTTCTAGTTTTCCAAACAAAACAGAGATCAAGAGAAGCAATCTTTTCGATACTACAAGACCTCCTAAGAACACTCACTTATAATAATACAATATAGACACATGTCAAAATTTGCAACCTATTAGAGAAGATCACATTACGATCAAAGATAAGCAAAGAGCTATTACCCAAATAAAACATATTAATGCATGCACATCGAACAAGCTTTTCATTCGCACTTTCTAAACACATTAAGGTAATTACATATACCCAAAAGCGAGTTCAATGGAGCATTAACTAAAATAAATCTTCAGTCAAATTGGTTTAATGAGACACATAAGACAATCTTTCGGAAAACACATTAATATTCTCTCGAAGCTACAATAACATGCTCTTTTTAATACTTCTTCTACAAACCAAGCAGTTTCACATAAATCAACTATTCGCATAGAAATGCACCTTACTAAGGTAGAATTTAATCATGCTACTCCTACAACATACACATGGGAATTCTTTAAACGCACACATACAGTTTCTCCCATTCACCCAAAATAATTTTTTTTTTTAAAACTCATAGCCCCTTTAATAATCTAAAAACATAAGCGTCATAAAGCTCACACAAGGGTTCAAGAAGTCACACCCTTTTCTCTCTCGCAAACAAGAAAACTCGAATCAAAGATAATTACACATATCCTAATCGTTTTAATTTCCAGAAAGAGAGAGAGAGAGGAATGGTGATAATCATTTAATTTTCTACAAAATAAGCATTCAATAATTGCCATACTAGTCCTTCAAGTGGACAACATTAAGCTAGATCATAATCTTAAACAAACACAATTCGCACTTTCAGATTTAAGACAAGCATGGACCAACCCAAATGGATTAGTCTAAAGAGTACAACACTCAATAAGGGAAGGTACATACGACTCGCCTTCAGAATAAGAGTAATCGTAGACCAAGACATCAATAAGCACACAATGCACATATAAACACTCAAAAACACCAACATCAAGAAGGCAAAAACAAGGTGTGAACACACACACGTTACACACAAGCTAAGGTCTGCTCAATCACTCAGATGCAAAAGGAGGACAAGCATACACATAAGGTCGATACACCTCAAAACAAATAGAGGGCACACGCGACATCAAAGATCGCAATGTTTGCAACCTGGCTCTGATACCAAATGTAATGCCCCGCTAGGAAACCCTGAAGGGATTAAGCCAGAACACAAGAATAGAGAGCAATAATTTTTTTTTTTAAAGTTACACCACATTAAGATACAACAAGATATCAAAGATTTAGATTACATAGCGGAAGACATCAACTAACACCTAAAGAGTTTCCCAACGAGATTACTTAAATTTCACAATTCACTTAACTCACACAATTAATCCAATAAGCTGATTATCTTAATAACAAGATAATTCTTAATCAGGATAATTTCTTTCAAAGGACGGAAATATAAATCACAAGCAAAGATTCATCCATTAAGATCTTATTCATAATCTTCATTCAAGCTTTTCATTTAAAATTACAAGCCATACATCTAACATCTTAACACACTAGAATTTCATCAAAATCATATGAGATCTTTTCAAGCATACTTAATTTCCTTAACAACAACAGAATATATTCCATTACTCTAAGTTACATTCTTTCATATTCCAACTTATTGCATTTTAAAAGACGATTACATACATGCATCTACGATAAATCTCATCTACACCACTTATGCATTCGATCAACATGGCATTCAAGAAAGAACTACATATAAACATTTAAAGTTAATTCCATCTTATCCACTTAACCATTCTAACATAAGCTAATCATACATGATAAAGCTGAATAAAGGAAACATAAGAGAATACATCACATAACACCATAATGATCTCGGAGTTCACCCCTAAAGGGCTACATCTCCAGGTCTGCTCAACTGCAAGACCCCTCTGATAATTAATAATGATAAGAATACAAGAGGTTACACCATTAAAATCTTGCCATCAAGGCGAAATACAAACAATATACAAGTGACCACATCGGTCAATTAATACATAAACGATCCCTGAAAAGAACAGGATCCAGCTGAACATAATCAAAGCTAATACAAAGGTCCAGGAGAGCATCCATAAAACTGAGTCATCACCACCCAAGGTCTAACATGAAACCAATACTCACAAGGGCATAAACAAAAGGACGACCCACAAAGGTACTCTTAACAGGACAAAACGACAACACACTAGCGAACGTAGGGACAAGTGTCATCACACAACCTGGTATGGTTACCATGGCAAGTCTTCATAGGTCCCGGCCCCATACACTGGGTCACCCTGGCAACCTAATCCGAGCTTTCGGCCCATCCAAGCCTCATGTGGACCCACACATCCTCTCGTGAAGACAAGGATGATGGTTTGCCATTTCAGGCCTTCTCACAACATGTCGAGTCTATGCTAGCACTCGTCCCATGTGTGAGGCACATTTATCTTACTTAGAGATTACATTCTAATCTATTGTTAGGTTATCACTTATTAGACTCACTTTCGACGGGTTACCCAGTAGCCACTTTGGGCGCGGCCCCCAATCGAAAGCCACTTTCCCATACGACACTAGACCAAACTCAGACGAACTCAAAAACCAAGGAATATGCATGGTCTGACAAACGGAGTTCAAGAAGAGAGAAACAATCATCAGGTCAAACACGACTCAAAAGTAATCACTTACTGACGGTACTCTAACTAGAGACCCAACCAACAATGGTCAACCACAAATCATCATTCGACTCACACAAAGAGGATATGACCAAATACGCCACTACCACAACACAACAGTCAACTCGGAACAGAGGACTAAAACAGGTACCCCAAATCATTCCATAGGACAGGGTCCTAACAAACAAAGCACGACTTGCCATTTCATAATCAAAAGTGAATACAGAAATTAAACTCGCATAGGCAATAATCAGAAAAGACAATATTCAACAGATGCAATCTTTCCGAATTGATCTAAACCTTAAACATCGATCAAGTTTTCTACAAGATCTATATCAGATTACAGTTATCTGCCTCATCTAGGAATAGGTTATTCCTGGTTTTCTAACTCTCTAAGGTTCAAAGCATCGAACAGACATAATAAGCCATAATGAGTTTTTTAAACCAAATTCATATTAATAAAATTCAGACAACCATTAATCAGCTAAAATAAGATATTTAATCTCCAACAAACATCATTAACATACTGGTCCAAAACCGACCTCTACAGTTTCGTATTATTTCTCAAGCCCAGATGCATTATACGGATCACGGAAATATAATTATAAAAAGAGAGTCTAAGAAGAGATAATCATTTCCAAAAGCATATCATTTCAATTTCTAATGATAAATATTTCACTTACTTCTCAATTACTCAAATGATATGTTCTACGATAATATTTAACATCATCAATTAGTAACTCCATCGTATTTCAACGATTTTCCAATAACATATTATTCTCTATTATTTTTAAACAATACTACGTCAATTAGCCAAATGCTCTAATCAGCTAGAAGGTAAGATATAAACTTATTAATCCAAGATTGGTCCAAAGTATAGCCAATTAATATTCGATGACGAAATTATCAATTTTAGAACTTAATTAGAAAAGTGCATAAGCCACAAAATGAAATTGAATAATAATTAACTTATAAATTCCATTATAAAATTAATTAATATCCAAATTAACATTTATCAAGATATTGCCACCATCGTCATAATTAAGAACTAATTTCCACTTAACAATAAGATAACTTACATTAAAAAGATATTAAATATCGTATGCATTTTTTTTTTTTGAAATATAAAAAAAAACACATTAAAAAAAACCATTTTATAAACTATGTTTAAAAAAAAAATGCATTTAAAATAAGAGGCGAGGGTGGGGCCCACCTCCCAACTGGAATGGCTGGGCGCCCAACCCTAGCCGCAGGCGGAGAAAGCGCACGAGCGGTGCCACGGTGGTGCCCGCAGGAACCGCGGCACCCTGCGGCCACCGCCGTGAGCCGCGGGCAACGCACAAACGTGGACCACCAAGGCCGAGGAAGGAGGAGAAAGGGGAACGTGCGGGGGAGGGGAGGAGGAGCGGGTGGAGCTCCGCTCCCCGCCCTCCAAACCCCAACCCACAGTCAAATAAACAACGTACAGGCTCCATTAATATGCGTTTAACACAACGCTAAATAATATAAAACACAGTTCAAAATTTCTCCTATATTTTTTGAAACAACAACGAAATTTGTTTATAAATTTTGGTTATAATAAAATCCGGTTTCAACGAAATTTGTTTTGGTATCAAGTTGTTGATGGTATTCATCCATTCCAAACACAAAAGCGGTTTCAAACACCCAAAAAGGGCATGAGGAATAACAACACCTCAAAAACATTTCTAGCCAAACTAATTAATTTACAATATCAGTTCATAATCTTGGCATTCAATGGAGAATCTGAAACCAAGACAGCATGAAAACATTCAAACCCCCATTTCCATTTTAAACAATAACTAAAATTGAGGATTAGATCCTACCTGATCTCGCGTTCCTGGCAAGATCTGCTGAAGAGTCCCAATCTCCAGCTACCAAAACCCTCCTTCTCCATCCAAAATCCCCAAATTTCATCTCCAAAATTTCTTTCCAACCAAAAATTCTCCAAAATGTCCATCCTCTAAAATTTTCCCCAAATTTTGGGTTATATGGAAGAGTTGACCAAAATTCCATTTTTGGAATTAAAATTTTTATTTAAAAATAATCTTCGAAAACTAATTCTCAAAATTAATTCCTTTCTAGCTATAGCAACAAATTAACTTGCTTTTCAATTCAAACTCGATTTCTTCCTTTAATTCAATTTAACCTTTCTGATCAAATAAGCCAACAGAATACAATTAAATCTATTGCACTTAAATACAAAACTTTCCTTTTTCAACAGCATATTGAAAATGCATTTAATATTCAAAATTAGTCATTTAATCGAGCTCACTCCCAATTTAAAATAAGCAATTCATATCAACGAAAATCACATAACGAAATCCCAATTAATTTAGCCCATTAAACTCTAATGCACAAATACATATTTAATCAAGATAATTACTAAGGACTAATTAATCAATTTAACCATGCACACCAAGCACGCAAACCGAGAAGGTCGACCAAACAGACGACTCGCAAACCCAAACAAAAAGGGAACACCGACGACGGCTGACGATGCTCACTTGAGCATGACGAAGGTCAACTAGGGTCTTACGACCACCTAAACCAACTCTAAGGATTAAAGAGGTACACTCAAACCTGCAAAACCAGGTGAAGACGAACCTCGTACTCATGCGGCGTTGTACCTGAAATTTCCTGCAACCAAGAGCCATACATGCATACATATATAAACTTAATGAAAGCGTTAGCCCGATATTAATACCACAAAATAGGTACACTAAACAACTTGCATATAACTAGTGTGGAAACCACATCAATAGCTATGCGTTAAATCAAACATCTGACTATAACATTATATTAAGATAAACTAACCAAGATTAAACCCAGATTAGAAATTGATTAGGGTAGGGGTACTACAATCAACCTACTTAAATAAACTAAGCTTTGAAGAAGTTTTAGTTGAACAAGTATCAAAACATGTCTCAAAAAGCTTTGTGGATAACTGAACCATATATAGGTTCAAGTGACCAAACCTCCCCTTATATTTCTAATCCACTCTCAATTCAAGACAGGTAGGACCAATTAATGAAACTGCATGCTTAGTGGTAGGAAAATGAGAGAACTCATACAATTGGGATGAATGATCAACACTACTAACTACAACAAACTCTCTACTTTAGTACTCTTGAACAGAGATTCCAAAATGCAACAATAAATTCATGGTATGTTGCAATTACACAAATAAATCAATTTTTATTTTATCAAAGATAACACACAACATGTTACAAATATTTTTTATTTCATCTTCTTTAAAAAAAACCAAAGAATTAAACTCTCCTAAATTTGGGCTCAATGTATTTTACACTCTTGAAGGGAGATGGTAAAATGCAACAACAAATTCATGATATGTTGCAACACAAACCCTAACCATTATTTCTACCAATGCTCTAGAAAAACACATATTCTCTAATGATCCAATTAGATTAAGTACAACATGAAAGAAAATTCTTTAAACATTTATGACTCATGGGGTGCAATAAAAAGATTAAAAAAATTCATTGAAAATAAGGCATAATTAATGGTTTGTAAAAAAAGACATATTAAAAGAGAGGGAGAACGCCTATCTATAACTATTCTAATTTAATCACCACAAATATATTTTTATTTATTTATGTTTTCTATTCAATTTTTTATCATAGTCAATGTTGCAAATTAAGAAGAAGAATAGTTCAAATTTCCCAAATATCAACAATTTAATACTACATTACTATTTTCATATGTACCATTATCTAACAACCCACATATATATAGAGACAAATATCATTCTATTAATAATATTATAATTCATAGGTTGGACTTGAAGCTATTTAAAAATAATGAATGTAGAATATGTATTCATCATAGAAAAGTAATTGCTAATATTCATTCTATTATATTTGTCCTTGGTCGTTTATTTCCAAAGTAAATGCAATGGAATATGTGTGAATGCTTTTACTAACTAATAGTTATAATTTTATATTATTTTATCTATTTTGATTATCGACATTTTACGTGTAGACCATAAATGAAGATGTTTAAATATTGTCATCATATTAATAATTTTAATAAATAAAAAACCCTTGGCTTTAATATTTTGATGAGTAAGCAAATACTTTCTCAAATGTTTGGTTTGAATTCAAATAATACCCTTAATCTCACTCACAAATTGTCTAAAGCAAGCTTGACACAAAATAATGGACAAAGTAAAATTGGTGAAAAGGGATAAAAACATAATTTGAATTCCTATGTAATGAGAAATTTATGAATATCTTTCTTTTACCTTAAACAATCATCATCCTCGTACATTTGAATCTACAATTGAGATGGATCATGTCATCATACTGAATAAAATGGAAAAGAATATATGCTAGCAAAACATTTGTTACTCAAACATTCTCTTCAACAACTACGAAATCCATGCACCTAAATTTTTAGTTTGCCCATAAATTGTGATGAAACCAATAATAAGAAAGAATATTCAAGATAAATATAATTACGATTCAAGGCAAATGTCTCTCTTTTAAATAAAATGGAATATACAATTTATTATGGGATCACCAAATATTTATTTGTGGAATTCTTAGATCTTCCAACATCATCTATGGAGTGCTTAGATATTTAGGTGGCAAGAAGTCCAACATATTGATATAAGAGATATTAAATGATCTAAGCATTTGACCCTTTCCAACTTCAAAGAACCGATCAACACCAATTTTAAGAAGAGATTATACAATTGTTGTGTTGACATTGATGTTTTTGAGTTGTCTTACTATCTGTTGGTATTTTGGATATGTTGATATGGTTTTGTCATTGATGTCAAGACTTGTCAACACTTGAGAAACACTTGGAGATCTTTGGTTATGTTCACCGGCATGATCAGAGACTTATGCAAAGTCATCGGTATCTAGTTCACCGACATCGAGGATGATCTATTATCATCTAGAGATTACTTTATTATGTCGAAGACATCATTTTGATACTTTGTCTTGGTGATTTGTTCATTGGTCTAATCAGGTTTGCATATTTCTTGTTATAGGCAAATAGGTCCAGGATATGCACCGACAATCTTATCTATTCCAGATCAGCATGGTACGTCATGAAGATGATTTATTATTATTGTAAATGCATTGAGCCGACATATCGTATATTGATTCATTTGTAATTGATTTTATTGTAATATCTTTTAGTGAGCCGACCTAGTCATTTGGTATATATGTAAGATCTCATTTATGAGATTATGTGGTAGAGTGTGGAAAAGGATTTTAATAAGGTATATGAAAATATAAGAAGAGCTATACATGTAGACAACATTCAATATTGAAGGAAGGTTTGAAGAACGCAAATCAGAGCTTAATCGGTACTGCATCCAGCATATGAAGATGCTATTTTGAGCAGTACATTATCATTGGATTTAACCATCCAATGTTAGTTAGTGTGACTCACATTATGTGATTGAGAAGTGAGCTCTAGGTAGTTGGCCTTTTTGTATGTGCAGACTACATATTGTACACGCATACTATTTGTAGTAGTCTCATTTGATTGTGGGTAATGTTTTCCATCGTTATTTTTCCCCTTATAGGGTTTCCACGTACAAATAATTGTGTTATGTGTTGTGTATGTTATTTGTCTTTGTGTTTCATGCATTAAACTTTACCGGTACTACAATTAACTATTAAATTGTCTACCGGCATTAAAGTCTGGTTTACCAGTATTAAGTATTAAGTTTCATTAAGTTAGTTTTGGTTTGAAGTTTATTGGACAACTGATTCACCCCACCCTCTCAATTGCCTCTAGGACCTACCAATTGGTATCAGATCTTAGTCCTCCTTTTGTGGAAGTTTAATAGCTTGAGGAGATCCAATGTCTACTAACTATTTCAGGAAGGATAGTCCGAAGCTTGATGGAAGCAACTATGGTATATGGAAGATTAGGATGGAGACACATCTGAATTGCATTGGAAAGGACACATGGGATGTTACAAAGAATGTCTATAATGTTCCTACTCAAGGTCAACCTAATCCACCAACCTTGGCTAAAGATGAGGAAAATTATTGCAAAGCAAGAGAAGCACTTTTGAGCGCATTGTCAGATCAGCAAATCATGGGATTATTAGATATATCTACTGCTAAAGCTATTTGGGATAAGTTGGAAACATTGAATGAAGGTGATACCATAGTCAAAATTACAAAATTGGAATGCTTCTGGGTCAGGTATGGAAATATGAAAGTGGAAGAAGATGAAAGGATTTCTGCTTTTATGGAAAGAGTGAATGAAATTGTTTTGGGAATACAATGTTGTGGAGGAACCTTAAGTGAAGATGAAATTGTTTCTAAAGTTTTAAGAGCTTTGCCACCGGAATACAAAATCAAAGTAACTGCTATTAATGAATTGAGAATAATGCCTAATGCATCAGTATCTAGAGACACTTTGGTTGGAAAACTTCTAGCTTTTGAACTTGAGGAATCTGGTCTTGTTGTTACTATTAAAAGAGATCCAGCTTTCAAAGCATCATCATCATCTGCAACAACAACATCATCATCTAAAAAATCTAATTGGAAAGCCTTTTATGCAAGAGAACTTGAAGAAATTAGAAAGGAGAATGAAGAACTTGAAGAACTTGAAGCACTATTTGCAAAAAAAATGCCTAAAGGTCAAGGTGGAAGTAAGTATGAAGGTAAAGCACCATTTAAATGTTTTAACTATAATAAAATTGGTCATATGGCTTCTAGGTGTCGTGATAGACATGCAACATTGAAAGAAGAAGCTAAAAGAACATACAAGCCTAACCCTAAATATCAAAGGTACAAATTTAAGAAGAAGAGAGATAAATCATGTTACTATGCTGATGAAGGAGTTACTGATGATTCTAATGAGGAATCGACAGACAATGGATGGGCTTTTGTTGCAATAACAGAAGATCAAATGGCACCTACTATTCAACTAGTAGAGTAGGCCCTGACAGCTAAAATTGAAGATAAGGATGAATGGATTATTGATTCCGGATGTTTAAATCATATGACTGGTGATAAGAGTAAATTCTTAACCTGTTAGGAATACAATGGAGGTCTAGTAATATTTGGAGATGACAAAGCTCGCTTGATCAGAGGAAAAGGAACTATATCTTTTGATGGTAAGCACAATACTGATAATGTTTACTTTGTTGAAGGTGTGAAGCATAATCTTTTGAGTGTTGGTCAATTAGTTGAAAAGGGATTTCAGTTACAATTCAAGAATGGTAAATGCAAAATCATGAATAGAACTAGTTTAGAAATTGTAACCGGTAATCAGACTAGAGGTAATATCTTTCATTTGAATAACAATGAGAAGATATGCTCGATTGCACATATTGATGAAAGTTGGCTATGGCATAAGAGACTGTGTCATGTAAATTTTGATTGCATTGTGAAAATCAGTACAACTAAGGCAGTAAGAGATTTACCTAAGATTGTTAAGCCTCACAATCCGGTATGTAAGGAATGTCAATTTGGAAAGCAAGTTAGAACAACTTTTAAGAGTGTACCAGAAAAATCCAATAATGTTCTTGACTTAATTCATACTGATTTATGTGGTCCAGCAAGAACTAGAATTTTACAAGGAGATAGATATTTAATGCTAATCATTGATGACTATTCTAGAATGTGTTGGGTTACTTTTCTCAAGCAAAAATCAAAAGCTTTGGGGAAGTTCAAACTATTCAAGGTGATGGTAGAGAATGAAACCGGTAAGAAAATCAAATGCTTGAGATCAGATCAAGGAGGTGAATTCACATCTAAGGAATTTAATACATTCTATGAAGTGAATGGAATTAAAAGACAGTTATCAGCACCTTCGACACCCCAACAGAATGGAGTTGTAGAAAGAAAGAACAAAACTATTTTGGATGCATCTAGAAGCAAATATACCTCATGTGTATTGGACAAAAGTAGTCAATACAACTATTTATACCTTCAATAGAGTTCACATCAAAGGAGAAACCGGTAAGATCCCTCATGAACTATGGTTTGGTAATACTCCTACTCTTAAATATTTTAGAATATTTCAAAGTAAATGCTATATTAAAGAGATGAGTATATTGGCAAATTTGATCCTAGAAGTGATTAAGGAATATTTCTTGGTTATTCATCTAAGAGAAAGCCATATAGATGTTTTAATAAGAGGTTGCTGAAAATCATTGAAAGTGCAAATGTGAAGATTGATGAAGAGTTTAGAAGGTCTATAGACTCTGAACCGACAGTTGAGATAATCACAAATGAACCTACTATGAGCACACCAGTACAGAATGTTGATCTAGTCACACTGACATCATCTAAGAATTCCACAGTGACTGAAGAACATCAACAAGTAAAAACACCCCAGTATGTAAAATTGAAGCACTTTGAAAATTAGATAATTGGGAATAAATATCAAGCAGTTATGACTAGAAGAAGAATGGTAAATGAAGAGGTATGTCTTATTTCTCAAATTGAACCAGCAACTATTAATGAGGCATGTGAAGATAAACATTGGATTAAAGCTATGGAAGATGAATTGGAACAAATTGAAAAGAATAACACATGTACATTAGTTCCCCGGCCTAAAGACAAAAATGTAATTGGAACTAAATGGGTATTCAGAAATAAACTTAATGTAGATGGTAAGGTAATCAGAAATAAAGCAAGATTAGTGTGTAAGGGATATTCACATAAGGAAGGAATTGATTACAATGAAACCTTTGCACTGGTAGGTAGAATTGAGGCAGTCAGATTATTCTTAGGTTTTCCAGCACACAAGAACTATAAAGTATATCAAATGGACATTAAATGTGCATTTCTGAATGGAGATCTAGAATAAGAAGTTTACACTGAATAAACTGATGGATTTTTTCTAACAGATGACAAAGATATGGTTTGCAGGTTAAGGAAAGATTTATATGGATTGAAGCAACCTCCTAGACCTTGGTATGCTAGATTGGAAAAATATCTTTTCAAGATTGGTTTTACTAAAAGTAGTGCTGACAACAATCTATATTACAAAGTAACTAATGATGACATCTTGGTTATTGAAGTTTTTGTTGATGATATAATCTTTGGAGGAGAAGACAGATTGTGTAAAAACGTTTCTAATAAGATGCAGGAAGAATTTGAAATGTCTATGATTGGATAGATAAAATTCTTTACAGGATTGCAGATCTCACAGACTAATAAAGGTATATTCATATATCAATCAAAGTACTTGAAGGAATTGCTTATGAAATTTGGCATGGAAAACTCTAAACTAGTAAGCACACATATGACTACAACTAATAAGCTATCTTTGAAGGATGAATCAACACCTGTTAATCTGACTAGGTACAAGTATATGATAGGAGATTTACTGTATTTGACACAAACAAGACCTGTTATTATGAATGAAGTATGTATTGTTTCAAGATTTCAGAGTAATCCTAAGGAAAATCATGAATGAGCAATGAAAAGGATTTTCTGGTATCTACAAGGCACTACAAATCTTGGTTTATGGTATCCTAGAGATGAAAAATTTGATTTATGTGCATAAACAGATGCAAATTGGGCAGGAGATGTGGATGATAGAAAAAGCACCACAGGTGGAGCATTATTTCTTGGTAACAAATTAATCTCTTGGTTGAGCAAGAAACAAAGTTGGACATCTTTATCAATAGCAGAATCAGAATATGTTGTAGTAGCAACTAATTGTACATAGGTATTATAGATTAAGCAAATGTTGAAGGACATAAAGGTAAAATGCAAGGAACCTATAATCATTTACTATGATAATATGGCAACAATTGATATATCAAAGAATCTGGTATTTTACTCAAAAACTAAACATGTTTCTATCCAATTCAATTTTCTGATAGAGAATGTTGAAGCAAAAGAAGTGAAATTGGTTTATGTCAATACTAAAGAGTAGATTGCAGATATCTTTACTAAGACTTTTCCTAAGAAAACTTTTGAATATCTAAGAGAGTAGCTTGGAGTTATACCCTCACCGGTAGAAATTTAGACAGTTGGAGCATAGCATCAGACTGACATAATTAACAGAGAAATCTTTTTTTCGGCTTTGATGAGGAGAGCTACTTCTCAAGGGGAGTAGTTGGATAAATTGATAAGTTGCTATTTGTGATAAGTTCTTTGAACTGATTGTATTTGGTTTTATTTCTTTGGCATTTGATGTCAAAAGGGGAGAGATATCTATGGAGAAACACTTTATCTTTTGGGGAGAGACTATTCATAGGGGGAGATTTCTATTCTCTGTATCTGTATTTTGATGATCTCTTTTGGAGATTGTTGGTTTTTGGTTTTTGTCATTCCTGCTTTGGCACTTAGATGGTTTTTCCATCTTGTGTTGCCATCAATGCCAAAGGGGAGATTCTTGGAATTTTGGATATGTTGATATGGTTTTGTCATTGATGTCAACACTTGTCAACACTTGAGAAACACTTGGAGATGTTTGGTTATGTTCACCAACATGATTAGTGACTTCTGCACAGTCACCGGTATCTAGTTCACTAGCATGTTATATTGTTCACTGGCATTGAGGATGATTTGTTATCATCTGGAGATTACTTGGTTATGTCAAAGATATCATTTGGACACTTTGTCTTGGGGATTTGTTCATTGGTCTAATCGGGTTTTGCATATTTGTTGTTACCGGCAAATAGGTCCAGGATATGCACCGACAAGCTTATCTATTCCATATCAGCATGACACGTCATGAAGTTGATTTATTATTATTTTAAATACATTGAGCTGACATCATGCATTGTATATTGATTCATTTGTAATTGATTTTATTGTAATATCTTTTAGTGACCCGACCTACTCATTTGGTCTTAGGTTTTGGTATATATGTAAGATCTCAATTATGAGATTTTGTGGTAGACTGTGGAAAAGGATTGTAATAAGGTATATGTGAATATAAGAAGAGCTATACATGCAAACATCATTCAAGATTGAAGGAAGGTTTGAAGAAGGAAAATTAGAGCTTAACCGTGTTGGTATTTTCATCATGTTGATATGGTTTTGTCATTGATGTCAACACCTATTAACACTTATAAACTCTGACACTTTGAAGAATTGGTAATAAGTGACTTATGTACAGTCACTGGTATCTGGTACACCAGTAGGATATAATGTTCAACGACACTTGGAATGATATGGAAAACACCTGGCTATGTTGAAGACATCGTTTGGACACTTTATCTTTGAGATTTGTTCATTGGTATATTCGTGTTTACATATTTGCTGTTATCGGTAAATAGGTCCAGGATAAGCACCAGTAGGCTTATCTATTCCCGATCAGCATGACACACTTTGGAGATGATTTATTATTGTTGTAAATGCATCAAGCTGACATGTTGAATCGATTAATGCATCAGTTATTGATTTACTTGTAAAATATTTTATTGTAATATCTATTAGAGCCGACCTACTAAAATTGATCTAAGGTTATGGTATAAATGTAAGATCTTATTTGTAAGATCAAGTGTGGAATGCGAAGGAAGAAATAATTTAGTATATGCGAGAATAAGCAGAGCTTTACACACAGATATCATTTGAAGGTTGAAGGAGGATTTTGTGAAGACAATCAGAACTACATCAATACTAAATCTAGCATAGAAAGATGCTAGTTTGAGCAGTACATCTTAATTGGATTTAACCATCCAATTGTAGTTAGTGTGACTCTTATTTGTGTTTGAGCAGTGAGCTCTAGGCGCTTGGCCTTTCTGTATGTGCAGACCCCATTTGTATACACATACTATCTGCAGTAGTATCATCTGATTGTGGGTAAGGTTTCCCACCATGGTTTTTCCCCTTACAGGGTTTCCAAGTACAAATATTGGTTTAATGTGTTGTGGATGTTATTGTCTTTCTATTTCATGCATTAACCTTTACCAGCATAAAGTTTGGTTTACCAGTATTAAGCATGAAGGTTGGTTAAGTTATTTTTGGTTTGATTTTATTTGACAACTGATTCACCCCCCCCCCTTCTCAGTTGTCTCTAGGACCTAACAATTGGTATCAGAGCCTAGTCCTCTTTTGCTGAAGTTTAACAACTTGAGGATATAAAATGTATTCTAACTATTTCAGGAAGGACAGTCCTAAACTTGATGGAACCAACTATGGAATATGGAAGATTGGGATGGAGACACATATAAATTTCATTGGAAAGGACATCTGGGATGTTATAAAGAATGGCTATACTGCTCCTACTCAGAATCAGCCTAATCCACCAAACTTGGCTAAAGATGAGGAAAATGATTGCAAACAAAGAGAAGTACTTTTGAGTGCATTATTAGAGCAGCAAATCATGGGATTATCAGATAGGTCTACTACTAAAGCTATTTGGGATCATTTGGAAACATTGAATGAAGGAGATTCCACAGTCAAAATTGCAAAACTTGAAAGCTTTCGGGTCAGGTATGAAAATATGAAAATGGAAGAAGATGAAAGGATTTCTGCTTTTATTGAAAGAGTTAATGAAATTGTTTTGGGTATTAAATGTTGTGGAGGAACCTTAAGTGAAGATGAAATTGTTTCAAAAGTTTTAAGAGGATTTCCACCGGTATATAAAATGAAAGTTACTACTATAAATGAGTTGAGAACAATGCCTAATACATCAGTAACTAGGGATACATTAATTGGAAAACTTTTAGCTTTTGAAATTGAGGAATTTGGTCCTATTGCTACTATAAAGATAGATTTAGCTTTTAAGGCATCAACATCATCTACCCCATCATTTGACAAGTCTGATTGGAAATCCTTTTATGCAAGAGAACTTGAGGAAAGCAGGAGAGAAAATGAAGAACTTGAAGAACTTGATGCACTATTCGCAAGAAAAATGCCTAAAGGTCTAGTTGGAAGTAAGTATGAAGGTAAAGCACCCTTTAAATTTTTTAACTCTAATAAGATTGGTCATATGGCTTCAAGATGCCCTGATAGACATACTGGACTAAGAGAAGAAGCTAGAAGAATATACAAGCCTAACCCTGAATATCAGAGATACAAATTTAAGAAGAATAAAGATAAATCTTGTTATCTTGCTGATGAAGGAGTCACTAATGATTTTGATGAGGATCCGACAGACAATGGATGGGTTCTTGTTGCTATAACAAAAGATCAACTGACACCTACTGTTCAACCGGTAGAATAGGCCCTCGCAGCTAAAATTGAAGTTAAGGATGAAACGATCATTGATTCAGGATGTTCACATCACATGACTGGTGATAAATGTAAATTCTTAAACTTTCAGGAATATAATGGAGGCCTAGTAAGATTTGGAGATGACAAAGCTTGTTTAATCAAAGGAAGAGGTACAACATTTCTTGATGGTAAGCATAATACTGACAATGTTTACTATGTAGAAGGTTTAAAGCATAATCCTTTGAGTGTTGGTCAATTAGTTGAAAAATGATTTCAGTTACAATTCAAGAATGGTAAATGCAAAATTATGAATAGAACTGGCTTGGAAATTGCAACCGGTAATCAAACTAGAGGTAACATCTTTCATTTGAATAACAATGAAAAGACATTCTTGATTGCACACATTGATGAAAGTTGGCTATCGCATAAGAGACTCTGTCATGTAAATTTTAATTGCATGGTAAAAATTAGTACTACTAAGGCAGTTAGAGATTTACCTAAGATTGTTAAGCCTCACAATCCGGTATGTAAGGAATGTCAATTTGGAAAACAAGTTAGAGCATCTTTTAAATGTATTCTAGAAAAATCAAATAATGCTCTTGACTTAATTCATACTGATTTATGTGGTCCAGCTAGAACTAAAAGTTTACAAGGTGATAGATATTTCATGCTAATCATTGATGACTATTCTAGAATGTGTTGGGTTACTTTTCTCAGAGAAAAATCAGAAGCGCTTGGGAAGTTCAAACTATTCAAAGCAATGGTGGAGAATTAAACCAGTAAGAAAATCAAATGTCTGAGATCAGATCAAGGAGGTGAATTTACATCTAAGGAATTTAATGCATTCTGTGAAGTGAATGGAATCAAAAGATAGTTATCAGCACCCCGGACACCACAGCATAATGGAGTTGTAGAAAGGAAAAACAGAACTATCTTGGATGTAGCTCAAAGTATGTTATCAGAAGCAAATCTTCCACATGTATATTGGAGAGAGGCAGTAAGCATAGTAGTCTATCCATTCAACAAGGTTCACATCAAAGGTGAAACTAGTAAGACCCCTCATGAGCTATGGTTTGGGATTAATCCTACTCTTAAATATTTCAGAATATTTGGTAGTAAATGCTATATTAGAAGAGATGAGTATATTGGCAAATTTGATCCTTGAAGTGATGAAGGAATATTTATTGGTTATTCATCTAAGAGAAAGACATATAGATGTTTTAACAAGAGATTGCAGAAAATTGTTGAGAGTACAAATGTGAAGATTGATGAACAATTTAGAGGAACTTCAAGGTATATAGACTCTGAACTGGCAACAAAAATACTGGCAAATGAACCTACATTGAACCCACTAGTATAGAATGAAGATCCAGTTACACCGGTATCATCTGAAAATTCCACTATAACTGAGGAACATCAGCAAACGAAGACACCCCGGTATGTAAGACTGAATCACTCTAAAGATCAGATAATTCAAAACAAGTATAAAGGAGTTATGACAAGAGGAAGACTGGCAAATGAAGAGGTATGACTTATTTCTCAAATTGAACCATCATGAATTAATGAGGCATGTGAAGATAAACATTGGATTAAAGCTATGGAAGAAGAATTAGAACAAATTGAGAAGAATAACACATGGACATTAGTTCCCCGACCTAAAGACAAAAATGTGATTGGAACTAAATGGGTATTTAGAAACAAACTTAATGAAGATGATAAGGTAATCAAAAATAAAGCAAGACTTGTGTGTAAGGGATATTCTTAGAAAGAAGAAATTGATTATAATGAAACCTTTGCATCGGTAGCTAGAATTGAGGTAGTCAGATTGTTCTTGGCTTTTGTAGCACACAAGAACTACAAAGTATATCAAATGGATATTAAATGTGCAATTTTGAATGGAGATCTTGAAGAATAAGTTTACATTGAACAACCTGATGGATTTTCTTTGACAAATAACAAATATATGGTTTGCAGGTTAAGAAAATCTTTTTATGGGTTGAAGCAAGCTCCAAGAGCTTGGTATGCAAGATTGGATAAGTATCTTTTGAAGATTAGATTTTCTAAAGGTAATGTTGACAGCAACCTATACTATAAAGTGACTAATGATGAAATCTTGGTTATAGAAGTTTTTGTTGATGATAAATCTTTGGAGGTGAAAATGGATTATGTAAAGACTTTTCTATTGAAATGCAACAAGAATTTTAAATATCTATGATTGGAGAAATAAAATTCTTTTTAGTATTGCAGATTTCACAGACTGATAAAGGTATATTCTTGAGTCAATCCAAGTACTTGAAGGAGTTACTAAAGAAATTTGGTATGGAGAACTCTAAACCGGTAAGCACACCTATGACTACAAATGACAAATTATCACTAAGGGATGAATCTACACCTATTAATCCAACTAGGTACAAATCTATGATAGGAGGTTTACTGTATTTGACACAAACCAGACCTGATATTATGAATGCAGTATGTATTGTTTCAAGATTTCAGAGTAATCCTAGAGAAAATCATGAATCAACAGTAAAAAGGATTTTCTGGTACTTACAAGGCACTACAAATCTTGGTTTATGGTATCCTAGAGATGAAAACTTTGAATTATGTGCATACACAGATGCAAATTGGGTAGGAGATGTGGATGACAGAAAAAGCACCACCAGCGGAGCATTTTTTCTTGGAAGCAGATTAATTTCTTGGTTGAGTAAAAAGAAAAAGTTGCAAATCTTTATCAACAACAGAATCAGAATATGTTGCAGCAACAACTAATTGTACATAGGTATTATGGCTTAAGAAAATGTTGAAGGACATAAAGGTAAAATGCAAGGAACCTATAACTATCTATTGTGATAACACTACAACAATTGATATATCTAAGAATCCGATATTACATTCTAAAACCAAACATGTTTCTATCAAACTGAATTTTCTGAAAGAGAATGTTGAAGCAAAAGAAGTAAAACTGGTTTATGTGAATACTAAAGAGCAGATTGTAGATATTTTCACTAAACCTCTGCCTAAGGAGACCTTTTAATATCTCAAAGATCAGCTTGGGGTTATACCCCCACCGGTAGAGACTTGGGCAGTTGATGTTTGTCATCAACCGGCAGAATTAACAAAGAAATATTTTACTCCAGCTTTGATGAGGAAGCTACATCTCAGGCGGAATAGTTGGTATATTGAATTTGTTGGTATTTTGTATTTGAATCTGTATGTGATGTCAAAGGGGGAGAGATATCTATGGAAAAACACATTATCTTTTTGGGAGAGATTAATCATTTAGGGAGAGATTGTTACTTTGAGATTGATTACTCTCTGTATCTGAATTTTGATTTTTGGCTATGATCTCTTTTGGGAGATTGTTGGTTTTTGGTATTTGGCATTTCTGTTTTGGCACTTTGATGGTTTTTCCATCTTGTGTTGCCATCAATACCAAAGGGGGAGATTGTTGGTATTTTCATTATGTTGATATGGTTTTGTCAATGACATCGACAACTATTAACACTTATCAACTCTGACACTTTAAAGAATCAGCAATAAGTGACTTATGCACTGTCACCAGTATCTGGTACATCGACAGGATATAATGTTCACCGACACTTGGAATGATATGGAAAATACCTAGTTATGTTGAAGACATCGTTTGGACACTTTGTCTTGGAGATTTGTTCATTGGTATATTCGTATTTGCATATTTGTTGTTACCGGTAAATAGGTCCCAGATAAGCACTGACAGGCTTATCTATTCCAGATCAGCACAACACGCTATGGAGATGATTTATTATTGTTGTAAATGCATCAAGCCGACATGTTGAATCGGTTAATGCATCGGTTATTGATTTACTTGTAAAATGTTTTATTGTAATATCTATTAGAGCTGACTTACTAAAATTGGTCCTAGATTATGGTATAAATGTAAGATCTTATTTGTAAGATCAAGTGTGGAATGCGAAGGAAGAAATAATTTGGTATATGTGATAATAAGTAGAGCTTTTCACATAGATATCATTTGAAGGTTGAAGGAGGATTTTGTGAAGACAATCAGAACTACACCGGTACTAAAACCAGCATAGAAAGATGTTGTTTTGAGCAGTACATCTTTATTGGATTTAACCATCCAATTGTAGTCAGTGTGACTCTTATTTGTGTTTGAGCAGTGAGCTCTAGGCGCTTGGCCTTTCTGCATGTGCAGACCCCATTTGTATACACATACTATCTGTAGTAGTATCATCTGATTGTGGGTAAGGTTTCCCACTGTGGTTTTTCCCCTTACAAGGTTTCCATGTACAAATAATGGTGTTATGTGTTGTGGAGGTTATTGTCTTTCTATTTCATGCATTAACCTTTATCGGTACTACAATTAACTGATAAACTGTCTACCGACATAAATTTTGGTTTACTAGTATTAAGCATTAAGGTTGGTTAAGTTGTTTTTGGTTTGAATTTATTTGACAACTGATTCACCCCCCTCTTAGTTGTCTTTGGGACCTAACAAATCGGCATTGAATCCAACATATGAAGATGCTATTTTGAGCAGTACATTATCATTGGATTTAACCAACCAATTGTAGTTAGTGTGACTCCCATTATGTGATTGAGTAGTGAGCTCTAGATAGTTGGCCTTTCTGCATGTGCAAACTCCATATTGTACACACATTCTATCTATAGTAGTATCATCAAATTGTGGGTAAGGTTTCCCACCATGGTTTTCCCCTTACAGGGTTTCCATGTACAAATAACCGTGTTATGTGTTGTGTATGTTATTTGTCTTCTATTTCATATATTAAACTTTACCAATACTGCAATTAATTGTTAAACTGTCTACCGGCATTAAAGTTTGGTTTACCAGTATTAAGTATTAAGATTGGTTAAGTTAGTTTTGGTTTGAAGTTTATTGGACAATTGATTCACCCTCCCCTTTTAGTTGCCTTCGAGACCTAACACTATCAAGGGGGGAGTGTTGTCATTTGTTGTCAACCTACAATTTGCACTGGGTTGTGAAATATGTTTGGGTAAATAATGAGGAGATAGTCATTGTTGATTGTAATCACTTTGGAGTTTGGATATCCACCTTTCTTGTTCTTTTATGTCTATATTTATTGCGATGTTTTAATGGTAATAAGTTGTTGATTGGTAGCATGATGATGATGGTTAGGATAAACGCTCCTATTTAGACTAATGTTATTTCCAAAATGTTTAAAGTATGAGGATATGTGATATGCATAAAAGAGTATTTATGAGGAGATATTCAGACTTAGAAATGATTTTTATGCTATGTGGACATGACACTATATTTTTAGGTTCTTAGTGTTGTAGTTGATGTGGATATCGATAGTTATTTGTTGATAGTTTGTCTATATATGAAGTGAATTTGGCTAGTATAGAAATTACAATGCACTTATCCATATTGATGTTTTAGGTGCTATGAATTGGATGACATGATTGTAAGGTTTGTGTGTTGTCTTCTAAACTCACAGTTTTAGGTGTTGTGGTGTTGTGGAAGAGGTTTTATTAATGTTCTATTTTGGGGATTGTGTTCCCTGGTATTCTAGCAATATACTGATCTTTTTATTTGTTTGTGTCACACCAACATGCATAGATGAGAAAGTGAGATAAAATAAATAATAATTTAAACAACTACAAATAATGGAGAGGTTATTTTGTGGAATTTGTTGGAGCTTTAGGGGGGATAGGAATTATTTGAAATCTACTCAAAATAGAAGGCTAAATTATGGAAGATAATAAGCTGGATTTTGATGAAATGTAGAATGATTCATGGCAATGAATTTTTTTTCATCATTAATGTATATTTTCCAATCCCAACTATTCAGAAAAGAGAGTTGTGGCAGAAATTGTGAAATTTAGAGGGGAGAAAGGTTTTACAGTAGGGGATTTTAATGCCATCAGGAATAATAAGGAAAAGATGGGTGGTTTATGGAGAGTAACAAAATCACAAACCTATCCTTTGTTTTTAAACTCCTGATAGATATTCTAAGCCTATTCAAATGAAGTTTGTGGAACCTTTGTTTAAACCTCGTATGAAAGAGTGAATAATTTCATCTAATTTAGCATAGATGTGAAGCTAGAAACCAAAAAATTAGTTCAATAATAGAGACAACATAACACCTTTGAAAAGATATAGAAATTAAAAGTCAAGGATATTGACTTATTAATCAAATATCTAAATTCAATTTTAATATTTTTATATTAAAATATTTCTCCTCTACTTTGTTTTTATTTATACTCTCACGTTCTACATAGTTTCCTCTTTTTTTAATGTTTTATCTACTTGAGATTTTAAAAAAAATGGATAATTAACACAAAAAAATAACAGTGAGCATAAAGACATCCACATTTCAACATTTGTTGTTCTAGAATTGAATTGAACACACATACACATATTTTATGATCAGTAAGAATATTTCTGGATGACCAGTAACAAAATAATAACTTCAAATAGAAAATCACTAGGATTGATATTTGAATTAAAGAATAGAATAGAAGTACTCTTTAATGTCCAATAACAATAATTCAGTTTTAAGAGTCAAATGAAAAAATGTATATTCTATTTTAAGTTGATTCATTTTTTAACTCCTAAAGAAATAAATAACAAATTTCATTCGATTTAATTAAAACTCCTTTTATTCTATTTGTTTCCTCGTTCAGAGTGTACAATATTCACATTTTGGTCTTCATTCCCAATCACATTAAACATATGGAAAAGTACCCCCAAAATTCTCTTTCACTAACGAGGATGTTAAGGATTGTAAATTATATCCTTTTCTATTAAAATATAGTGTGTAAGATCTAAACATATATAAAAATTCATTAGAAGAACTCCTAATACAACAAGCAATAGGAAGTAGGAGATAGTTATCCATCCAAAAAAATGGAATGGTATGGCATGAATATACCTGTGCTCATACATCAAATAGACATAAAATAACTAAAATGACATGGCATTAAGAAACATACATTAGTAAAAAGTGGCAAGTTATAATCAGCATTAGACAAATTTTGAATGAATGAAGAAAAAAGTGTAGAAGGAAACCATGTGAGGACTAATATATGTGAGAAAAGTAATGAGAGGGTGGGAAAATAATCAATAATGACTTGAGTGGGAAAGGGATACAAAATAAAACACTACACCATAAATAGATAATGAGAACTAAGGATAACATGTCACAAGAAAATGAGAGAAGTAGAGGTAGACTAAACAACATGTCATGTTTGCAATTGTTGGCCTAAGTAGGATGACAAAGTGGGTTGAAGGGAAATACAAAAGGTAGAAAAATAAGAATCATTTGTGTATAAAATCAAGAGCATTCCCATTTTTTTTGTTGGTTCATAACTTGTATATAAATTAATAGATTTGGAGGGTTTAATGAGGTTCAAAGGTGCAAAAGATAATTATTTAATAACTTCTCTGATCTCAATTACACTCAAGAATATTCAATTCAGGTTAGAAGGAAACCAAGTATTAATCTGGAATTGGAGAAGAAGTGAATTCAAGTTCATGAATTCAAGATGGCATTCATGATCAACCTTTTATGAATGTTCTACGAGACATCCTAAAACATTGCATGAGGATGCAAACAAGATTCATTAAGGTTAATTCCAAAACCGAGGTTTGACCTAAGGAAAATCCCTGTCCACAACGCTTTTCCTCTCTTTATATGTATAAGAAATAGACTCGGGAGTTGCAATTAGAGATTTAGATAGAGTTGATAATGACAAACATGTCAACATTTGACAAAGAAAAATTTAAAGGATGATGGCAAATCTCTAATACCCGATCTTAAATATTCAACTCAAACTTATAGGAACAGGTTTTGACTCTCTTCTTTTGTCCATATCTTAGTTGGTATCTCTATGGGATATCTATACTAGTTTTCTTTTGTTATTTATCTTCAATTATCCCTTATTTTATCCTAATTTCACAATTTTAAATCCAATTTCAAGTATAAAGAGGGTAACAAACAATAACCAATTAATCTAATTAGAATTTTAGCCCTTTTCATACTTCGATTGTGGCTATCTAATCCATTGGATTCACTGCTCTTTCAATGTTTTGGCTAATTTGTGTTCTTAGTGGTTTTATAATTTTATTTGGTGAAACTCTAATTCCAAATTACCCCATTACATTTTGGGAAAACCCAAGTATTCCTTGAGCTTATTTCTGATGTATTGTCTTAGATATAATTTGTATGTGCTTTAACATTAATATTTGAAATCATATATCATATTTTGAAGTGAGTTACAAAAATTTACTAGTTAAATTTACAAAAACCCTAATTATTTATTCCAAAATTGACTTGTGGATTTGTGTGGGGGAAAAAGTGACACTAAGCAAACATGCCCTAATCTCACTTTCAATCACACATTTGTGGAATACGAAAGAGCCTAGAGGTATCAAACAATTGGCTACTTCTTTTTGTGGAAGAGAGAGCCACCGGCTACCTATTAGGATTTCTATTCCTTTGTTGCAATTGAAAGATAAAATGATGCAAGTTCAATCCCTAACCCCAAAGTGCAAGTATGAACTAATAACAAGATTGCAGAATTGAACTTAAACAATGGAAAGCTGTAAACACAAGGACAAGACAAGAATGCAAATGCGTACCTGGTGTTAAAATATGAATGAAAATGTTCGGGACGGGGGCGCGGGCGCCACTGTCCTGATTCTGCCCCTGAAACTGCTCCGGAAACTGCTGTTTTGCAACCTGAAAAGCTGTCAAAATGCTGAAACTTGCTGTCTGACAGAAGGACCAGGGCGCCCAGCGCCCCTATCCCAGGGACCAGGGCGCCCAGCACCCCTGTCCTGGCAGGACCAGGGCGCCCCACGCCCCTATCCTAGCTTTTTTTCTCTAAAACTTGGTGTGGAGTGCTGTCTCGGCCTGCTTCTCCCGGATCTACAACTTGGGGCATCGTCCGAATTTTGAAACCTGCACTTATATCTGAAAAGGTGTGGTGGGCGGCTATATTGGGTTTTGCCTTAGTCAAACCCCCGCTTCGGTGATTTCCACCTCCACGAATAGCCAAGTTGTATTGTAAAAGTAGTGTGTGTGTAGACCTTGTGTGTGTGCAAGATCTAAAATGCAAGTAAGCAAACTAGAGCAACCTAGAAAGTAAACCCTAATTGCTTGTAAATGATAATGTAAGTGCTCCAAATCAAGATGCAAAGTGATCTAAAGCATGAATACAAATGATGTAATGAAGCTTATGCAAAGACATGAAAACAACATGAAATCATACCCAACCCCAAGGGAGGGGTACAAGCCAATCTTCAGTCGGTAATCCCCTATTGCTCTTCAATGTCTTCAAAGCCCTAAGTGAATGAATGAAATTGATAGATGCTTGATGGATGGATGTTGAATGTTGTTGAAGTCTTCAAAGATCTGCTCTTTCGCTGCATAGAAGGTCCTTGCAACCAAAATTCCTGGATACTTTCAAATGAAGAAAGAGAGCTCTTATATATGAAACCCTAGGTCTTAATTTCAACTTTTGGCCAACCTAGAGATTGAATATCCCGCCAATTTCTTGGGGTTAAGCTTTATTTTATGATTGGATTGTGCTCCTAAAATTTCGAGAAAAATGTCCGGGACCATGTGCACGCCGGGCGCCATGGTCCTGACAACTTTTCACCAAATTTTCAGGGCCGTCGGATATGATGATTTTAGAGTGAATCCTGAAGTTACAGGTGATTTCGAGATGTTTTGACCCCCGAAATCAAGCCCCCAAGTTCAAAATAGGACCTAATTAGGGTTTTTGATTAAATGATGTATTGGAGGAAAAAAATGAAAGGGGCACACTTTAATGAAAGGGCCCAACTCTATGATATGGGAGATGATAAAATAGAACCTTAGACCTAATTAATTTAATTAATTAAGTGCTAAAGGGGAAATGCAATGCAAAATGCAAAATGCGCCAAGGCGGGTGCTAAACTAGGTGTGAAATTGTACCACCCAAGCGAGTGCGTACAATTTACGACGCTACATTTAGCCCCCACTTTAGCGGTCATATGAACACTACGTGCATATGCAAGCTAAAGCATAGAAAAGTAAACATTATTTGAAAAAGGATATATCCATAAGTCTGTCGAACGAAGCCCCCAGCGGTATCTGCAGTACACAGTTAGGAACCACAACCTACAAAATCACCTAATGCTTACTAAGGAAGGTGATGAAAATTCGAGGGTAGCTATATGCCCCCCCCTATTTCGGCTTGCTAGTTTTAGTGAGTTGAAACAGGGTATCATGTTTACCACTTCGAATTGTTAAAGAATATTGATGACAAATGCTCACAAGAAGATTTGATATTAGATCAAAAACTAATGGAGAATCATTTGGTAAGAAAGAGGACTAAACCTCAATTCCAACACAACAAAGAGTGTGAGGATTCAAGAGTTCTCTAACACAAGATGAAGGATGTAAATGGAAACAAAATGCAAAGAGAAGAAAAGAAAGGAAAAAAGCATGAATACACACATTGGTGATCCATAAGAAGAATAGTGAGAGAGAAAACATGGACTTCTCGCCCCTAGATCTTGTCTAGGTGATCCATGGGAAAAAAGGACATGGACAACTAGCCCCTAGAGTCTGTCTAGGTGATCCATGTAAGGGAGGAGAGTGAGAAAGTCTAGCCTTATGCCGCTAGTTCCACTCAACCTCGTGCATGTGTGTGTAAGGGAGGTTAGAAGCACCTCATAGGAGTCTATGCCCGAGTATGCTACAACTTGTATATGTATAGTAAAAAAGCGTGACATCTCGCTCTAAGAGTCTGTGCTCTGGTTCCGAGAATGACCCATTGCTCAAAAAGTGTAATGTTTATGTCATAAGCAAAGTAGAACAAGGATACCTACCTTCATCACAAAAGAAGATACCCCAAAAATGCAACTATGTAATAGATCCAAGCAAGAGAGTTTTGCACTCTTTAAGAAAGGATAAGATAGTTGAAAAGGGATATCTTGTAGTATGTGTAAAGGAGATCCTTAGAGGAGAAGAGATCTTTGTACAAAAGACACCTATCCCCGAGAGGAATTGTCTTAGACAAATGTAACATCTTCTAGAATAAGACAAAGAAGAGAATAAGAATGCAATACTTCCTTCTTTTGCAAGGTGAAAGTGATTCTTAGTGAAGGATGACACTCTTTTTAACCCAATTGGGAGAGTGAATTCATTATGGATGTATTTTACCAAGTGCAAAAGAGGTTGTAATCAAGGACTTACACCTCTTATAAGAGAGAATCCTTTAACAAACAACAACAAATGCATACAAGGAATAACATCAAGTAATAAAGTTCACACCATCCACGAAATAGGAAAAAGTGGATCCTTAGATAAAAATAAGGAAAGATCATTGCCTCCCAAGGATAAGGACAATGAGAAGGACTTACACAATCTTCTAGGGAGAGATTTTAGACATAAGCAAAATGTACTACATAATCACATGAGTTCATGCAAGCAAGACATTAGTGTATGTAAAATGCTCCTCAGAAGAAGTGGGTAGGATAAGAAAGAGAATACACATCTTCTCCCATATCTAGGAAAAGAGGATTCTAAAGAAAAGATGATCAATATTTCCACATTATTACCCCATAGGAACAAGAGATAACATAGAAAAATTAGGCTATTATGTTGCTTCAAAAATATGATTGCACTTGAAATTGTACCATCATGAATGACAATGAGCCCCCAGTAAATGAGCTACCAATGTCACATAATGATGAGCAACATACTAGCCATTAATGTTATTTAAAGACATGATAGATTGAATGAGGTATTTGAATATAACATGCTGAATGCTCAATTATAAGTGAGATCAAAAACATGTATAAAATGATAAAAATTGAAGAAGAAAAGTCACAAGGAATCTTAGAAGAGGGATGAGTGTAATTTATTAGAGCCTTATCCCTGGAGGAAAGGACTTTATGATGAATAGGAGATAAAGATTCATAAGTGAATTTAGAAATTTGAGGGGATTCATAAAGAGATTTGTTCATCGCCAAGATTTCCTTATGAGAGGAATGAGAGTTGATAGAAGTAGAAGATGATTTAGTTGAAGTGAGATCATCATCACTACTAAATATAGCATTCACATTGAGAGATGGTCTTTTAGATGCTTTGGTGGGCTTAGAGAGATTATATCCAAATCCAAATGAATATTCATGCATGTTATGTTCTAAAGGAACTTTAATTCCTTGTTCATTTGCGCCACAACCATTTCCACTATAGCCACTCTTAGCCAAAATATGAAAACCACGACCATAACGATTAGCCATTTCAGAAAGAAAAGGTGGTTTTTCATAAGACAAAGAATCAAATTCTTCAGAATTAGAGGTGTGAGGAGAAGAAGTTTGAGAAGCGGCCACAAAATTATTGCTCATAGGTTCAGGTAAGACTGATTGATCTCTAGTTTCTTCCTTCTTTTTAACTTTAAGCTCTCTAGGAGGAACCCTATACTCACCTACAAAGGTGGGATTAAAATCAAGAGATCCCCAATCGTCTTCTGCGAGAACCTTCTCAGGATCAAAAGCCTTTTCATGTGTAGATTCAAGTTGAGAAGAATTTTCTTCAGGAACTTTAGGCTCATCCAAAGAATTTTCATTATCAGAGGGTAATGATTCATCCATAGGTATCTTGTTTAACGAGTCATCACTAGAAGAGGAAGGCTTAGAAGAACTCCCTTTGGAAGTAGATGTTTGCAAAGAAGCTTGAAAATTAGTATCACCTATCAAGGTATATGTCTTATTATTATAAATAAATTTAACTTGTCTATGCAATGTAGAGGGGACAGCTTGCATACTGTGAATCCAAGGTCTCCCTAATAACAAGTTGTATGTTAGATTTCCCGACATAACATGGATAGGAGTAGGCAAAGTAATAGGTCCCACCGTGATGGGTAAGGTGATAATACCTAATGAAGACTTAGCCACATTATCAAAGCCTCGAATGGGACGAGGGTCAGGCTCAATAAGGGATGTATCCACATTCATCTTATGCAATAGATTAATGCTACACACATTAAGGCCAGAACCATTATCTACCAGTGTTCGTCTTATAGCAGTGTCATTTATGATAACCACAATCATCAAGGGATCATATTGATGTTGAATTTCACTAGTAGGCAACTCATCTTGAGTAAACACAATTTGAGCTTTAGGATTCATCACAGAGTTAACCAAAGACACTATATTACTAGATGTATTAGGTGGAGGAACATTCAAATCTTTCAAGGCATCTTGTAACATTCCATGATGAGCGGAAGAAGTTTGGATCAAATCCCAAAGGGATATCTTAGCTGGGGTAGCTTTAAGTTGTTCTATGAGATCATATTCCTTACCAAGAACTTGTGAAATATGAGGAGCTTGAGGAAGAATAGGTTGGGAAGGAGGAAGTGAAGTTGGGATAACTGGAGGAGGATTAGGTTGCCTATTGTTTCTTGTGTTATAAGTATGGGCAACCACATGATAACTCTCTCTAGTCAGTTGCTTAGCATACTCATAAGGGCTCTTAGTAGAATAACCTCCTTGCACAGTAATAATAGGTTTCTTAGGAGTGCAAAAAGAATCATTAGCATAACCACCTTGAACCACTAAGATAGGCTTATTTAAAGGTTGAGAATTTTGAGAAGGACAAGCACCTTGGACAGTGAAGAGAGGTTTGTTAGGTGTTTCATTCACATGTATCAAATTGATTGAGGATGGTTTAGAGGAATGAACCAAAGTGTTGGAAGAATTATTGATAGTCTTCTCTTGCACTAAAATCTTATCACGGATTAAATCAATTTTAGGAGAGAGACAAGGGGTAGGAATTGATGTTCTAGTAGGTAGAGAAATACTAGGAAGGGTTATATCATCCTCTATCATGAAGGGATCTACATGGGGAATAAACTCTCTAGGAGAAGGATCAAAATTACTTTCTAAAGTCTCACTTTTGAGAGGGAGATCTTTGAAAGAGATGTTAACCATCTTGTTTTGAACTAGGGTTTCCTTATGAGTAGAACCAAGTTGAGGAGAGGGAGATGCTTTATTTTTAGAGGGAGAATGATTAAGATTCAAGGAAGGTGAGAAACTCTCAAGGGAGTTTTCAATCTTGATTTCATCCCCTTTGGCTAGGGTTATCTCATGGGGTAGAGAATAATCTACACCTTCTTCTAATGGTTCATCCCAAATAGTGAGGTTGTTGAAAGGAATGTTTGAAGTATTGTTAATTTCGGCAGAGGAGATAACATTGTTTATTAATTCCTCATCCTTAGGAGGGAGAGCATCAATAGATGTGTTAAACTCATCCTCTTTCCTCAAAATATGTTCAATATGATCTTTAGGGGAGAGAGAATTAAGGAAATTGCTTATTATTTCATCTTCTTTCTCTAAGGGATGCTTATGGGTAAGACAAACTTTGGGAGAAGGGTAAGCATTTATCATTAATTCATCATCTCTAGTTGGAATTTTGTTGGAAAAGGAAATGCCATCACTAGGAAATGTAGGGATAATGTCATCTTCTTTCACAAAAGGATCCTCATGAAGGGAGTGTCTTTTAGGAGGAACATGAACATATTTCTCCAAAGATTCATGCTTAGGAAGGAGATCTTTGAAAGAAGTGTTCATAACCTCTTGTTGCACTAACATGCCCCCATTGGAAGGACCAACTTTAGGAGAAAATAAGTCAATGTCCATCAATACCTTTTCACTTAGAGAGGCATCATGTAGGGAAGTTGAAGTAGCATTAAGAAAGGTGTTTATGATATCATTCTCTTCCTCTAGGATAGCTAAATAGGAAGGGCACATTTTAGGAGAATTGTCAAGATCACTCTTAAAATATTCATCCTTAGAGCATGGGAGAGTCTCAAAGGGATTGGTAGCAACTCTTTTAGGCACTAAAATGTTGTTATAGATGGGGGGAGGTTCTTTATGAGAAGGAAAAATTGAAACAAGGGAAGCTAACCCATTATCAAATGAATGCATCATGACAACAATTTTCCTCTTTCAAATGATAACATATGCAAAATAGAGGGAAATGTTCAATTTTAACCAATGCAAGCACTTAGAATGTATATTTAGAAAATAAAATTTATGATTCAAATGAGTTCCTAAATCAGATTTGAAATTAGTGATCCCAATTAAGCTATCCACAAGTTCAACTTTGAATTGAAAAATTAGGATTTTAGCAAAAATTTCCTCTAAATTTTTGAATCTTGTAGGAAATTAAAACTTGTAAATACAAATTTGAATTTGAAAATACTCAAATTTGAAAACATAAGTTAGAATTAGAAAAGATTGGATTTCACGTCGGGTTCACCAAAATGTGTGGGGGAAAAAGTGACACTAAGCAAACATGCCCTAATCTCACTTTCAATCACACATTTGTGGAATACGAAAGAGCCTAGAGGTATCACACAATTGGCTACTTCTTTTTGTGGAAGAGAGATCCACAAGCTACCTATTAGGATTTCTATTCCTTTTTTGCAATTGAAAGATAAAATGATGCAAGTTCAATCCCTAACCCCAAAGTGCAAGTATGAACTAATAACAAGATTGCAGAATTGAACTTAAACAATGGAAAGCTATAAACACAAGGACAAGAAAAGAATGCAAATGCGTACCCGGTGTTAAAATATGAATGAAAATGTTCGGGATGGGGGCACGGGCACCACTGTCCTGATTCTGCCCCTGAAACTGCTCCGGAAACTGCTGTTTTGCAACCTGAAAAGCTATCAAAATGCTGAAACTTGTTGTCTGACAGAAGGACTAGGGCGCCCAGCGCCCCTGTCCCAGGGACCAGGGTGCCCAGCGCCCCTATCCTGGTAGGACCAGGGTGCCCCACGCCCCTGTCCTAGCTTTTTTTCTCTGAAACTTGGTGTGGAGTGTTGTCTCGGCCTGCTTCTCCCGGATCTACAACTTGTGGCGTCGTCCGAATTTTGAAACCTGCACTTATATCTAAAAAGGTGTGGTGGGTGGCTATATAGGGTTTTGCCTTAGTCAAACCCCCGCTTCGGTGATTTCCACCTCCACGAATAGCCAAGTTGTATTGTAAAAGTAGTGTGCGTGCAGACCTTGTGTGTGTGCAAGATCTAAAATGCAAGTAAGCAAACTAGAGCAACCTAGAAAGTAAACCCTAATTGCTTGTAAATGATAATGTAAGTGCTCCAAATCAAGATGCAAAGTGATCTAAAGCATGAATACAAATGATGTAATGAAGCTTATGCAAAGACATGAAAACAACATGAAATCATACCCAACCCCAAGGGAGGGGTACAAGCCAATCTTCAGTCGGTAATCCCCTATTGCTCTTCAATGTCTTCAAAGCCCTAAATGAATGAATGAAATTGATAGATGCTTGATGGATGGATGTTGAATGTTGTTGAAGTCTTCAAAGATCTGCTCTTTCGCTGCATAGAAGGTCCTTGAAACCAAAATTCCTGGATCCTTTCAAATGAAGAAAGAGAGCTCTTATATATGAAACCCTAGGTCTTAATTTCAACTTTTGGCCATCCTAGAGATTGAATATCCTGCCAATTTCTTGGGGTTAAGCTTTATTTTATGATTGGATTGCGTTCCTAAAATTTCGGGAAAAATGTCCGGGACCATTTGCACGCCGGGCGCCATGGTCCCAACAACTTTTCACCAAATTTTTAGGGTCGTCGGATACGATGATTTTAGAGTGAATCCCGAAGTTACAGGTGATTTCGAGATGTTTTGACCCCCGAAATCAAGCCCCCAAGTTCAAAATAGGACCTAATTAGGGTTTTTGATTAAATGATGTATTGGAGGAATAAAATGAAAGGGGCACACTTTAATGAAAGTGCCCAACTTTATGATATGGGAGATGATAAAATAGAACCTTAGACCTAATTAATTTAATTAATTAAGTGCTAAAGGGGATATGCAATGCAAAATGCAAAATGCGCCAAGGCGGGTGCTAAACTAGGTGTGAAATTGTACCACCCAAGCGAGTGCGTACAATTTACGACGCTACAGGATTGTATTGTATTTTATTTGTACTTTCAAATTTAATTTTTATGACATGTTATGTTCATATTTAAAGGAATCTAGTGCGTAAGTTCATAATTTAAATTGTATAATTTATTTGTTAATCAATCAGTTTTACAGAGAATATGTTTGTTTAAGCATAGGTTGCAATATTTGCATAAAATTTTATTTTGTGCATGAGGTTAATTACCCTTAGTCCTAGATACAATATTTCAATGAGAAGAAGTTATAAAATTAATTGACTCCAAGGTTTCAACACTACAGATATGGACCCTCGATTGGATAATTTATTCCATGTGAATGCTGGTGTTTCCTCTAATCCAAAAAATGACATCACTTATCCCCAGTTTCCTCATACTTCTTATGGTGTGGATAAATAACTAACTAGGGTTACTATTGACCAATTGGAAAAGATTGACAATGAATTTGAGAATCGTCAACAATGGATGGGTCAACAATACCTTGATTGGGAGGAAATCCCATTGATTGAAGGATTCAAAAGAATTGTGCAAAAATGATAAGATAGGTGTGCATTATATGTGTATACTTTTTCATATGGATGATACTAATATTATGCCAATTAAAAGTTATGCCAAAGTAATTGGTTACTCTTAACCCACTAGTCAATTTAAACATTCCATTCCTATGCCTGCATCCTTGCCTCATCTGCCTACATTTACATCTTGTATCATGAGTAATTCCACATAAATTATTAATCCTACACATGTTAGTCATGTGGACAATCATATTAATTAATATTCTTATTTATTTCACAATCGTCTACCATACCAACCTACCACAATATTCAACATCCTTACTCTCAAACTTCATTTACAAAAATCTTGCTCCTCTATCAATACAACATGTATAATATCAATCCATCCACCAAAGAAACCATCAATAACTTAGCCCAAATTGTTAAATTATTACAACACCAATTGGCTTCTATAAGTCAATCCAACTTCTATGTTGTGACATTTGATGTAGCGAGCCCATTTTTCAATAAAATTATATATACACTTCCTCCTGAGCATATGAAGGTTCCTTAATTAGAGTCGTATAATAGAAAAGGTGATCCCTTGACTCATGAGAAGACATTACAATATTTGTGTAGTAATTTTTCTCATGACCAAAGACATATTGCTAAATTGTTTACTAGAACCTATAGAGATAAAGCCTTGCAACAATATTGTTCTTTGTCTCCTTATTTTAATTGTAATCTGGTGAAAATTATGAATCGGGGTTTAAGATAATAAATCCACTAACTAGCCCAATTAACACACATACATTGAAAGACATTTAAACCTAATAAATCTAAGATTAATCCTTATAGGAAAGAGACTAATATTTTCATTGGATTCAATTGGTTAATTATGATTACACCTTATTCTTTAGAAGTATTATATTGGCTATGAAATTAGGAGAAAATAATGAAGTATTGAACCAATCTGACATAGACAAGATGCTACAGCTATTTTACTAAGCCAAAAACTTGGATCTAGGCAAAAGAAGTTTTTCCGAATCTATTCCCAATAATTTGGTCTAATTTATTAGGGTTGCGTAAAATAGATTCACACTAGTCCTTCAAATTTTCCACTATCAAAATTCCACATGTTCATCACTATTGACACTATCTTATTTCCCAAGTACAAGTTCATACTTATTTCCTGCACACATAAAGAAAGGGAAATATATTTGTAATAGAGGTTTTCCTTATGTCAAACCCCAATTTTTGAATTAACCATGAAATTTAATAGATGAATTTAATGAAAGGCTCAAGTAAAGTACTTTCTATTAGAGGAGAGGAAAAATCAACTCTATGGCTCCCAAAGATCACTTGCATGCAAACCTATCACAGAATGAGAGAAGCAAAAAAGATATGGAGGCCAAAATTCAGAGATCTAGAAAAGATGTGTCATATTGATTGTGCAACAAGATTGCAATTCAATAAAAGGATACTCAAAACCCTAAAGGTGAAAACCTTAAAGAATTATAAGATTCCTAAATTTAGCTTAAGCATAGAGTAGAATAGACTAATAATTAAATAAATAATTATTAGCTCCTAAAATATAACTCTAACACTCCGCCTTAAGATGAACTTAGTGAGTAGCTAAAAAACAACTAAGGACTAGAATACATGTAAACAAAAAATGCATGAAAGCAATAATGGGTACCCACAACTAGACCTGGTGAGGTACCTAGTTACAAAAGAGTCTCTATAAGGCAGAGAAATAGAGAAAACCACATGGGAAAAAAAAAACTCTAGTCCAAAAAGAGATGAAGACTAGTGAAGGTTTGAAGAAGCCTCCAAATAAGAGAATGTCCTAGAAAACAGGAACAAAGGATGATAATGAAGAAACCCACTGAAGCATGAAGAAGTTGCAAATATTGTCGAAGAGTAACTGCTAATCTGAAGAACCTCCAATAAAATAGAACATGACCAGGTAGAGAAGATTGTAATCTGCATGAGTGCCCTCAAATTACACTACTCAAATCAGATGGAAAACAAAGGTAAACAATTGAACTCGAAGATACAGATGGCATAAAACACCAAAGCCTGAAGAGTTCATCAATCGAACCAAGGAAGCATTAGAACAATAGGAGAAACCCCCCATAATGATAACAAGGGAGAGGCATAGGTACACTGAAAAGAATAGCCAACAAAAACTACGTGATGAAGAACTAGTAACATCGAAGGTGCAGAGAAAAAGTACATAGTATCGTGGAAGGAACACTCACTTCACACACATCATGAAGCTATTGTGGTGGAAGGAACACTGACATGACAAAGGTAGATGGAAAATAAAGGAAAAAATCCACCCCCCATGACACTTTATAATGTAGTGCATGTAAAATAAGGCACAAGATGTGCAAGATCTCAAGTATACAATGCATAGTGGCATTTTATCTCTGTGCATTTGTTAAAAAAACCTTACAAAATGGTGTACAATAATCAAAAGAGATATAATATTGGAAATAAGGAAATATCAGCCAAAGACGAGACATCCTACTCAAAAAGAGAGATCCTAGGACCTAAAACATCCAAGATATTCACCAGAGTGCTGAAAAGAAAAAAAAATTAAGTAAAATGTATTTGGAGCAAAATCTGGTAATAAAACTCATATTACTGGAAAGTTCACAGAACAAGCTTTCCAATGATATATGTTTTTTAAAAATGGAGTTTGGATGCTCAATTTATGTCTCTCTTAGTGCAAAAATGAATTTCTGGCTTTGACAGAAAAACAAACCATCAAAAAAGAAAAAAAAAAATTCAAACCTCTCGATCAGGATAGAGCTCGGAAAGAGATTTGCGATGATATAAGATTTGTCAAAAAATGCCTTCGTGAGCCTAAGATAAGGCCAAAAAACTGAAGGTGCTCCAGATAGGCCTAGAGGGGCATGAAGGCTACCTACAAAATGCAAACATCTGACTACTATTGTTAGCATAAATTTGATGGTTGAATGGCCATCACCACCAAAAAACCAATCTTCCTGGAAAAACTTGTAGGAAAAGAATGTGCGGCCTGCAAAAAAAATCCCACTCACCGAAAAAATAAGGGAGGGACCAGAAATAGGTCACTGGCTCCTGGGCGGTGCGAGAGTGGTGCAGGGGTGGTGACCAGGTTGAGAAGCGGTGGTGACTAGGTGGAGCAGGCGGCCGTGGGTAGGAGGTAGTGGCCGATGACCGAGTTGGTGATGGCAGTGGTTGCGAGCCAACGAAGCGGGGTGGTCACTGAGGCGACAGTGCTCTGGGCGATAGACAAGTGATGACTTCTCCACATGACAAGGCTGCTTTGGTGGCTGGCGGTGGTGGTGGTCAGAGCATTGGTGACATCCAGCTGTTAGCGGGTGGCTCTCAGCTGGCAGCTCCTAGGGATAGTAGTTACTGTGACCACCATGGTGATCGGAAGGGTGGGGTCGATGCTGTAAAGACGGTTGGGTGGTGACCACCTAGGAGACCATTGGTAACCACCAACATGGCCCCAATGGTTCATGTTAACCCAGTCAATGTGGGCAAGCATTAAACTACACACAAATTATTTTTTTTCGATCTGTGTGACTTGAGGCGTAGGGCTCGGGGCCTAATTTTTTTTTTGCCTCAAGAACACTTGTCACAAAAATATATTGAATTTTATATGAAAATTCATGGAATCGGCCTCCAAAATCCAACCGTGAGGTCCTTTTGGTCCCAAAATTTACCAAAAAAATGCTAACCCTAGAAATGGAAAAAAACAACTGCACAAATCCCCGAATACACAAATATGAATAACAAGGCCCAAAATATCTCATGAAGAGAATAGGGGCATGCACATTTGGAGCTTTGATACTATATTGGGGTTCAAGAAAAATCAACTCTACAGCTCCCAAAAATCACCTGCATGCAAACCAATCACAAAAGGAAAGAAGCAAAAAAGCTACATAGGCCAAAATTCAGAGATCCAGAAAAGAGGAGTCATATTTATTGTCCAACAAGAATGTAATTCAATAATTACAATTATTATGATAAATACAAAGAGAGAACCCTTATAAAAGGATACACAAAACCCTAAAAGTGAAAACTCTAAATAATTATAAGATTCCTAAGTTTAGCTTAAGTGTAGAGTATAATAGACTAATAATTAAATAAATAATTATTAGCCAATTAAAGATAACTCTAACACTTTCCTTTTGAGGGAAAGACTAAATATAAAATATAATATTGAAAACCATAATGTTTACTTTGATGAAGTTGTGTATGTCTTTACAAAAAGCAATTAGGGTTATATGTAGGATATCTTCATAAAACATTGATCATGAATGCCACCTTCAATACTTGATGAATGAATGGTTGCTTACTCCTTTTAATTTTTTAGAGTGTAGGATGATAAATTGATTGATTAGATTGTTAGGTTTAAAATGAGAGGTGTAGATCTCCTTTTATACTTTTCAATGTAAAAATAAAATAATTTTTTTGGAGTATGTCTGTTTGTATTATGGATGACTTTGTCATGTGTTTCATTCATTTTGTCATTGATGTCAACACTTATCCTTCTGGAGGTCTATATTGTTGATTTGGCACTCTGGTTTTCTTGGTTTATTGTTGAATTAGCACATTGGGTTCACCAACATGGTTAGTGGCTTATGCACAATCACCGGTATATGTTCATCGGCAGGTTATATGGTTCACCAACAGTGATGATTACCTATTATCATCTGAAGATCATTTGGTTATGTCGAAGACATGGATTGGATGTTTGGATTTGAGGTTTTTATTATTGGTCTAATCATATTTTCCTTTACCGGTAGATAGATCTAGGTTATGGACTGGTACAAGATATTATGTTCCAAATCAGCACAACACATTTTGGAAATGGTTTATTGATTGAATAATGTGTAATTATATTGAAGCCAACATATTGTATTGTATTAAGGATTATTTTGTAATTGATTTAATTGTAATATCTTTAGGGAGACAACCTCATGTTAAGGTCTTAGGTTTTGTATAAATAAATGTAAGATCTAATTTGAGAGATGTAATGATATGTTAGCATATAAGTATATGTGCAAATGTTGAAGATCATATAAACAAATCCTTGTGCGAATCATGTAGAAATTATCTAGAGGTTGAAAGAAGGTTATGAAGGTGTTTGTTACAGCTTAAACCAGTACTGAATCTCTATGTCATATATTGTGGATGTTGTTTTCCTTTCTATTTAATGCATTAAGTTATACCGGTACTGTTATAACTGTTAATCTATTTTACTGGCATTAAATTTGGTTTACCAGCTGTATGGTTTAAGTTGGAATAATTTGCATTTGGGTTATAATTTATTGACAACTAATTCACCCCCCCCTCCTCCCCCACCTCTCAGTTGTCCTTTAGGTTGCTAACAATTGGTATCATAGCCAAATCCTCTTTTTGCAGAAGCCTAACAACTTGAGGAGATCCTATGACAACAAATATTTTTAGGAAGGACAGTCCTAAACTTGATGGAACTAATTATGGTATATGGAAGAGAAGAATGGAGACACATCTGAACTGCATAGGAAGAGATATATGGGATGTTACAAATAATGGCTATGTTGGTCCTACTCCAAATATCCCTCATCCACCGAGATTGGCTAAAGACTTGGAGAATGATTGCAATGGAAGAGAAACACTTTTGAGTGCATTATCAGATCAACAAATCATGGGATTATAAGACTAATCTACTGCTAAAGCTATTTGGATAAACTAGAAACATTAAATGAAGGAGATACCACTATCAAAATTGCAAAACTGGAATGTTACCGGGTTAGGTATGAAAATTTGAAAATGGAAGAAGATGAAACAATTTCTCCATTTATGGAAAGAGTTAATGAAATTTTTTAGGAATACAATGTTGTGGAGGATCTTTAAGTGAAGATAAAATTGTTTCTTAAGTTTTAAGAGCCTTGCCACTAGCTTACAAAATGAAAGTGACTTCTATTAATGAGTTGAGAATAATGCCTAATACATCAGTATCTAGAGATACATTGGTTGGAAAAAATTTAGCACTTGAGCTTGAGGAATTTGGCCCTGTTGCGATTGTCAAGCCTAATTTAGTTTTCAAAGAATCATCATCATCATCATCTGAAAAATCTGATTGAAAATCACTTTATGCAAAAGAACTTGAAGATATTAGAAGGGAAAGTGAGGAACTTGAAGAACTTGAAGCACTATTTGCAAGGGAGATGCCTAAAGGTCCAGTACGAAGTAAGTATGAAGGTAAAGCACCTTTCAAATGTTTTAATTGCAATAAAAAAATTTATATAGCATCTAGGTGTCCTGATAGACATGCAAGACTAAGAGAGGAAGCATAGAGAACATATAAGCCTAACCTTGAATATCAGAGATACAGATTTAAGAAAAACTAAGATAAGTCATGTTACTATGCAGATGATGGTGTTATAGATGATTCAGATGAAGATCCAATAGATAATGGATGGGAATTTGTTGCAATAAAATAAGATCAACCGACAACTATTGTCAAACCGGTATAGTAGGCAGTGGCAACAAAAATTGAACAAAAGGATGAATGGATCATTGATAGTGGATGCTCGCACCATATGGTTGGTGATAAAAGAAAATTCTTGTCATCTCGGGAATTTTGTGGAGCTCTAGTAAGATTTAGAGATGACAAAGCTTGTTTAATCAAAGGAAGAGGCACTATTTATTTGAATGGTAAGCACAATACTAACAATGTTTATTATGTTGAAGGTTTAAAGAATAATATTTTGAGTGCTTGTCAACTAATGGAAAAAGGGTTTCAGTTACAATTCAAGAATGGAAAATGAAAAATCATAAATAGAAACTAGATTGGAGATTGCAACTGGTAATCAGACTAAAGGTAATATCTTTCATTTGAATACCAGTGATAAGACATGTTTGATTTCTCACATTGATGAGATTTGGTTATGGCATAAAATATTTAGTCATGTGAATTTTGATTGCATTGTAAAGATCGGTTCAACTAAGGTAGTAAGGGATTTACCTAAGATTGTGAAACCTCATAATCTAGTATGTAAGAAATTTCAAATGGGAAAGGAAGTTAGAACAACATTTAAGAGCATTTATGAGAAATCCAATAATATTCTTAATTTAATTCATATTGATTTGTGTGGCCCGGCAAGAACAAGAAGTCTTTAGCATGATAAATACTTTATGCTAATAATTGATGATTATTCTAGAATGTGTTGGGTTACTTTTCTCAAGGAGAAATCAGAAGCTTTTGGGAAATTCAACATATACAAGAAAATGGTAGAGAATGAAACCGGTAAGAAAATCAAATGTTTGAGATTTGATCAAGGAGAAGAATTTACATCTAGGGAATTTAAAACATTATGTGAAGTAAATGGAATCAAAAGACAACTATCGATACCCCAAACACCCCAGCAGAAAGGAGTTGTGGAAAGGAAGAACAAAACTATTCTGGATGTAGCGAGAACCATGATAATGGAAGCAAATATACTTCATGTGTGTACTGGGGAGAACCAGTGAGTACATCGGTTTACACTTTCAATAGAGTTCACATCAAAGGTGAAGCTGGTAAGACCTCTTATGAACTATGGTTTAGACATACTCCTACTCTCAAATACTTCAGAATATTTGGAAGCAAATGCTATATTAGGAGAGATGAGTCTATTGGCAAATTTGATCCTAGAAGTGATGAAGGAATATTTCTTGGTTATTCATCTAGAAGCAAGGCATGTAGATTTTATAATAAAGGATTGTAGAAAATCATTGAAAGTACTAATGTGAGATAGATGAGCATTTTAGAGGTGATTCAAGGTTTGTAGATTCTGAACCGGCATCATCAGAAAACTTAATTGTGACTGAAGAACAACAACATGTGAATAAACCCAGGTATGTAAGATTGAATCATTCAGAGAATCAAATAATTGGAAACAAAAATCAAGGTGTTATGACAAGAGGAAGATTGGCAAATAAAGAGGTATGTTTAATTTCTCAAGTTGAACTAGCATCCGTTATTGAAGCATGTCAAGATAAACAATGGATAAAAGAAATGGAAGATGAATTAGAAAACATTGAAAAGAACAATACATGGACATTAGTTCCCCGACCTAAGACAAAAAAGTAATTGGAACTAAATGGGTATTTAAAAATAAACGTAATGAAGATGGTGAGGTAATCAGAAATAAAGCAAGATTAGTTTGTAAAGATTATTCTCAGAAAGAAGGAATTGATTATAATGCAACCTTTGCACCGGTAGCTAGAATTGAGGCAGTTAGACTATTTCTTGCATTTGTTGTTGGTATTATGGATGTGTTTCATTAGTTTTGTCATTGATGTAATCACTTATAATTCTGGAGATCTATGGTTATGTTAAACTGGCACATTATGTTCACTGGTATGGTCAGTGACTTATGCACAGTCCCTGGTATATTCTCATCGACATGTTATATGGTGCATCGATACTGATGATGACTTTTTATCATCTAGAGATCACTTGATTATCTCGAAGACATAGTTTGGATACTTGGTTTTGGTGTTTTTGTTATTGGTCTAATCGGGTTGACATATTTGTTGTTATCGGCAAATAGGTCTAGGTTATGAACCAATACATGTTATCTATTCCAGATCAACACAACACGTTATGGAGATGATTTTTAATTGGTTACTGTATTGAAGCCGACATCTTGTATTGCATCAAGAGTTATTTTGTAATTGATTTGAATGTAATATTCTTAGTGAGCCGAGCTTAGTATTTGGTCTTAGCTTTTGTATAAATGTAAGATCTCATTTGTCAGATATATGTAATGGTCATGGTATGGTATTACAATCTGGTATGAGTGAATATTGAAGATCATATAAGCATATTATAGAGTGCATCAAGTAGACATCATTTGAAGGTTAGAGGAACGTTTGAAGGTGTTTATCAGAGCCTAAACCAATACTAAATCTAGCATTGCAGATTCACTTTGAAGAAGTACATCATTTTAAGATTTAACCATCCTACTGTAGTCATTTCTACTCCTAGTTGTGAATTGTGCTCTAGGCGGTTGGCCTTTCTGCATGTGCAAACCCCATTTGTATACACATACTATCTGTAGTAGTATCATCTGATTGTGGGTAAGGTTTCTCATCGTGGTTTTTCCCCTTACAAGGTTTCTACGTTAAAAATATTTGTGTTATGTGTGGTGGATGTTGTTTCTCTTTCTGTTTCATGCATTAAGTTTCACCGGTATTGATATTCACTATTAATATGTTTAACCGACATTAAGATTGGTTTACCACCATTAAGTATTTAGTTGAAGTAATTTATAATTGGGTTGAAATTCATTGACAACTGATTCACCCCCTCTCTCAGTTGTCCTTCCAGTTCCTAACAATTGGTATCAGAGCTAAGTCCTCTTTTTGCAAAAGCCTAATAGCTCGAAGAGATCTTATGGCAGCTAACATTTTTCAAGAAGGACAGTCTGAAACTTGATGGATCTAACTACGGTATATGGAAGATCAAAATGGAGACACATCTAAATTGCATTGGAAGAGATATATGGGAATTTACTAACAATGGCTATGTTGGTCCTACTTAAAGTCAACCTAATCCACCAAATTTGAGCAAGGACTTAGAGAATGATAGCAAAGCAAGAGAAGCACTCCTAAGCACATTATTAGATAAGAAAATAATGGGATTATCACACCAATCTACTGCTAAAGATATTGTGGATAAATTGGATACTTTGAATGAAGGAGATACCACTATCAAAATTGCAAAACTAGAATGTTACCGGGTCAGGTATGAAAATTTGAAAATGGAAGAAGATGAAATAATTTCTGCTTTTATGGAAAGAGTTAATGAAATTGTTTTGGGAATACAATGGAGGTCTAGTAAGATTTGGCGATGATAAAGCTTGTTTGATCAAAGGAAAAGGCACTATATCCTTGGATGGTAAGCACAATACTGACAATGTTTATTATGTTGAGGTATTGAAGCATAATCTTTTGAGTGTTGGTCAATTTGTTGAAAAGGGATTTCAGTTACAATTTAAGAATGGAAAATGCAAAATCAGAAACAAAACTGGATTGGAGATTGCAATCGATAATCAGACTAAAGGTAATATCTTTCATTTGAATAAGAGTGACAAGACATGCTTGATTGCTTATATTAATGAAAGTTGGTTATGACATAAGAGACTTTGTCATGTAAATTTTGATTGCATTGTAAAGATTAGTTCAACTAAGGCAGTAAGGGATTTACCTAAGATTGTGAAACCTCATAATCCAGTATGTAAGGAATGTCAAATGAGAAAGCAAGTTAGAACAACTTATAAGAGTATTTTTGAGAAATCCAATAATGTTCTTGACTTAATTCATAATGACTTATGTGGTCCAGCAAGAAAAAGAAGTATACAGGGAGATAGATATTTTGTGCTAATTATTGATGATTTTTCTAGAATGTGTTTCGTTACTTTTCTCAGGGAGAAATTAGAAGCTTTTGGAAAATTCAAGTTATTCAAGGCATTGGTAGAGAATTAAACCGATAAGAAAATAAAATGTTTGAGATCTTGATCAAGGAGGTGAATTTACATCTAAGGAATTTAATATAATCTATGAAGTAAATGGAATAAAAAGACAACTATCAACACCCCAACAGAATGGAATTGTGGAATGGAAGAAGAAAACTATTATGGGAATAGCTAGAAGCATGATATTGGAAGCTAATCTACCTCACATGTATTGGAGAGAAGCAGTAAATACAACGGTTTACACTTTCAACAAAGTTCGCATCAAAGGTGAAACCGGTAAGACCCCTTATGAACTATGGTTTGGTAATACTCCTGCTCTTAAGTACTTCAGAATATTTGGAAGCAAATGTTATATTAGGAGATATGAGTATGTTGGTAAATTTGATCCTAGAAGTGATGAAGGAATATTTCTTGGTTATTTATCTAAGAGAAATGCATATAGATGTTTCAATAAAAGATTGCAAAAGATCATTGGGAGTGCTAATGTGAAGATAGATGAACACTTTAGAGGAAATTCAAGGTCTGTAGATTTGAACCAATAGTTGAGATGATCATAAATAAACCAATACAGAGTGCAGTGGTATAGAATGCGGATCCAGTCACACCGACATCATCAAAAAATTCCACAGTGACTGAAGAATAGTAACATCAGAATAAACCCAGGTATGTAAGACTTAATCACTCAGAAAATTAGATAATTGGGAATAAGAATCAAGGTGTTATGACAAGAGGAAGACTGGAAAATGAAGAGGTATGCTTAATTTCTTAATTTAAACTAGCATCTATTATTGAACCATGCCAAGATTAACATTGGATAAAAGCAATGGAAGATGAATTAGAACAAGTTGAAAACAACAATACATGGACATTAGTTCCCTGACCTAAAGACAAAAATGTAATATGAACTAAATGGGTATTTATAAATAAACTTAATGAACATGGTATGGTAATAAGGAACAAAGCAATATTATTTTGTAATGGATATTCTCAGAAAGAGGGAATTGAAAATAATAAAACCTTTGCACTGGTAGCTAGAATTGAGGCAGTCAAACTATTTCATGCATTTGCAGCTCATAAAGAACTATAAAGTTTATTAGATGGATGTAAAATGTACATTTATGAATGGTGATCTTGAAGAGGAAGTTTACATTGAACAACCTGATGGATTTTCATTGACAAATGACAAAGATATGGTTTGCAGTTTAAGGAACGCTTTGTATGGATTGAAGCAACCTCCTAGAGCTTGGTATGCTAGATTGGACAAATATATTTTGAAGCTTGGTTACACTAAAGGTAATACCGACAACAACTTATATTACAAAGTGACTAATGATGACATCTTTGTTATTGAAGTTTTTGTTCATGATATCATTTTTTGAGGAAAAGATGGATTGTGTAAGGGCTTTGCTAACAAGATGAAGGAAGAATTTGAAATGTCTATGATTGGTGAGATAAAATTCTTCTTAGGATTGGAGATTTCACAAACTGATAAAGGTATATTCATATGTCAAACAAAATACTAGAAGGAACTACTAAAGAAATTTGGTATGGAAAACTCTAAACTGGTAAGTACTCCTATGGCTACAACTGATAAATTGTCACTGAAGGATGATTCAACTCCCATTAATTTAGTATGTATTGTTTCAAGATTTCAAAGTAATCCTAAAGAAAATCATGAATCAACAGTAAAAAAATATTTTTTGGTACCTACAAGGCACAACAAATCTTGGTTTATGGTATCCTAAAGATGAAAATTTTGATTTATGTGTAGACACCAATGCAAATTGGGAAAGAGATGTAGATGATAGAAAGAGTACCACTGGTGGTACATTCTTTCTTGGTAGCAAATTGATTTCATAGATAAGCAAGAAATAGAGTTGTGCATCATTATCAACAACAAAATCAGAATATGTTACAGCAACAACTAATTGTACTCAACCATTATGGATTAAACAAATGTTGAAGGAGATAAAGGTAAAATGCAAAGAACCAATAATCATTTATTGTGACAATTCAACAGCAATTGATATATCAAAGAATTTGGTATTTCACTCTAAGACTAAGCATGTTTCTATTAAGTATAACTTTCTCAAAGAGAATGTTGAAACAAATGAAGTGAAATTGGTTTATGTGAATACTAAAGAGCAGATTGCAGATATCTTTACAAAGCCTTTTCCTAAGGAAAATTTTGAATATCTCAACGAGAAGCTTGGGGTAATACCCTCACCGACAGAGACATAGATGATTGAATATTGGCATCAACCCGATAGAAACTAACAGAGAAATCTTTTTTGGGCTTTGATGGAGGAGAGATACTTCTCAAGGGGAGTAGGTGGTTGTATGTTCGGGTGTATTTTCTTAATTTATTTGGCATTTGATGTCAAAGGGGGAGAGCTATCTATGGAAAAATATTATCCTAGGGGGAGAGATTATTCATTGGGGAGAGATATAGAATCTTTGCTTTTTGGTTTTGATTTCTGGTATTGATCTCTATCTTGGGAGATTGTTGGTTTTTGGTTTTTGGCATTTTTCTTTGGCACTTAGATGATTTTCCATCTAGTGTTGCCATCAATGCCAAAGGGGGAGATTATTGGTATTATGGATGTGTTACATTAGTTTTTTCATTGATGTCAACATGCATCCTTCTAGAGATCTATGGTTATGTTAAACTGGCACATTGTGTTCATCGGTAAGGTTAGTGACTTATGCACAGTCACTGGTATATGCTCACGGATAGGTTATATGGTTCATCGGCACTAATGATGACTTGTTATCATCTGGAGATCAGTTGATTATGTCAAAGACATGGTTTGTATACTTGGTTTTGGTAATTTGGCTATTGGTCTAACCAGGTTGACATATTTATTGATATCGATAGATAGGTCTAGGTTATGGACCGGTACATGTTATCTATTCTAGATCAGCACAACACGTTATGCAGATGATTTGTTATTGGTTATTGTATAGAAGCCAAAATGTTGTATTGCATCAAGACTTATTTTGTAATTCATTTGAATGAAATATTCTTAGTGATCTAACCTTAGTATTTGGTCTTAGGTTTTGTATAAATGTAAGATCTCATTTACGAGATGTATGTAATGGTCATGGTATGGTATTATAATCTAGTATGAGCGAATATTGAAGATCATATAAGTATATCATGGAGCGAATCAATAAGACATCATTTGAAGGTTAGAGGAAGGTTTGGAAGTGTTTAGTAGAGCTTACACTCGTACTGAATCCAGCATTGCAGATGCACTTTGAAGGAATACATCATTCTAGGATTTAACCATCCTACTGTAGTCATTGCGACTCCCACTTGAGCAGTGTGATCTAGGTGGTTGGCCTTTTTGCATGTGCAGACCCCATTTGTATATACATACTATCTGTATTAGTATCATCTGATTGTGGGTAAGGTTTCCACCGTGATTTTCCCCCTTAAAGGGTATCTACGTAAAAAATCTTTGTGTTATGTATTGTGGATGTTGTTTCTCTTTTTGTTTCATGCATTAAGTTTCAGCGATATTGATATTCACTATTAATATGTTTAACGGGCATTAAGATTGGTTAACCGGTATTAAGTATTAAGTTGAAGTAATTTATAATTGCGTTGAAATTCATTGACAACTGATTCACCCCCCCTCTTAGCTATCCTTGTGGTTCCTAACATTTGCAGCTTATAAGAACTATAAAGTTTATCAAATGGATGTAAAATGTACATTTTTGAATGGTGATCTTGAAGAAGACATTTACATTGAACAACTTGATGGATTTTCATTGACAGATAATGAGGATATGTTTGCAGATTAAAGAAATCTTTATATGGATTGAGGCAAGCTCCTAGAGCTTCAAATGGTAGATTGGATAAATATTTTTCTAAGTTTGAAAAGACTAAAGGTAATGCTGACAATAATTTGTACTACAAAATCACTAATCATGACATTTTGGTTATTGTAGTATTTGTGGATGATATCATTTTTGGAGGTGAAGATGGATTATGTAAAGACTTTGCTAACAACATGTAGGAAGAATTTGAAATGTCTATGATTGGAGAGATAAATTTTTTTCTAGGTTTGTATATTTCACAAATAGATAGAGGTATATTCATATGTCAAAGAAAATACTTGAAGGATCTTTTGAAGAAATTTGGTATGGAAAACTCCAAACCGGTAAGTACTCCTATGACTACAACTGATAAATTGACATTGAAGGATTATCCGGCTCCTATAATCCGACAAGGTACAAATCTATGATTGGAGGCTTACTGTATTTGGCTAAAACCAGACCTAATATAATGATTACAGTATGTATTGTTTTAAGATTTCAAAGAAATCCTAAAGAAAATCATGAATCAATAGTTAAAAAGATTTTTTGGTACCTACAAGGAACAACAAATCTTGGTTTATGGTATCCTAATAATGATAATTTTGAATTATGTGCATATACACATTCAAATTGGGCAGGAGATGTAGATGACAGAAAGAGTACCAGTAGCGGTGCATTATTTCATGGATCAACAAGAAGAAGAGTTGTACATCATTATCTACAGTAGAAGCAGAATATGTTGCAACAACAACTAATTGTAGTCAGTTATTATGGATCAAACAAATTTTGAAGGATATAAAGGTAAAATGCAAAGAACCGGTAATTATTTATTGTGATAATTCAACAGCAATTGATATATCAAAGAATCCATTATTTCACTCTAAGACAAAGCATGTTTCTATTAAGTATAATTTTCTGAAAGAGAATGTTGAAGAAAATTTTGTGAGATTAGTTAATGTGAATACTAAAGAGAAAATTGCATATATCTTTACAGAGCCTTTTCTTAATGAAATATTGGAATATCTCAGAGAGCAGCTTGGGGTAATTTCCCCACCGGCAGAGACTTAGATGTTAAATATTGACATCAAACCGACAGGGACTAACAGAAAAATCCCTTTTTGGGTTTGATGTTATGTTCTGATATTGATTCTTAACTTCTTTGGTATTTGATTCCAAAGGTGGAGAGATATCTATGGAAAAATAATGTACTTTGGGAGAGATATGAACATTCTACTTGGACAGATGTATTTTGGTTTTGGTTTCTAGTATTCATCTATTTTGGGAGATTGTTGGCTTGTTGGTTTTTTGCATTTTGTTTTTGGAACTTAGATGTTTTTCCATCTGGTGTTGCCTATTAGGTCCCGGAGACAACTGAGAGGGGGGGGTGAATCAGTTGTCAACTAAATTCAAACCAAAAACAACTTAACCAACTTAATGCTTAATACCGGTAAATTAGTTAAGTATGTCGGTAGACAGTTTTAACAGTTAATTGCTATATCGATAAAGATTAATGCATTAAACATAAACACAAAGTCATCCACAACACATAACACCAATATTTGTACGTGGAAACCCTGTAAGGGGAAAAACCATGGTGGGAAACCTTACCCACAATCAAATGATACTATTGCAGATAGTAAGTGTACATAAATGGGGCTTGCACATGCAGAAAGGCCAAGCACCTAGAGCTCACTACTCAATCACAAAATGGGAGTCACACTGACTACAATTGGATGGTTAAATCCAATAAGAATGTACTGCTCAAAATAGCATCTTCATATGCTAGATTCAGTACCGGTGTAATGCTGATATGCTTTCACAAAAACCTAGCTTCACCTTCAAATGATGTCTTCGTGTATAGCTCTTCTTAATCTCTCATATACCTTCACACAATTCTTTTTCGCATTCCACATTCGATCTTACAAGTAAGATCTTACATTTATACCATAACCTAAGACCAATTTTAGTAGGTCGGCTCTACAAGAAATTACAATAAAAACATATTACAAACGACATAATATCTAATGCTATAACCGATTAAACATGTTGGCTTAATGCATTTACAATAATAATTAATCATCTCCATAGTGTGCCATGCTGATCTCAAAAAGATAAACCTGTCGATGTAACCCTAGACCTATTTGCCTATAAAAGGAAATATGCAAATATGAATATACCAATGAACAAAACTCCAGGACAAGATGTCCAAATGATGTCTTAGACATTACCAAGTGTCTTCCATATAATTTTGAGTGCCGGTGATCATTATATCTTGTCGGTGAACTATATACCAGTAACTGTGCAATAGTTACTTGCTTGCCGGTGAACGTTGCTGGATCTCCAAAGTGCTAGTGTTTTAGTAGGTGTTGACATCAATGACAAAACCATACCAAAATACCAACAATCTCCCCCTTTGGCATTGATGCCAACACAAGATGGAAAAACCATCAAAGTGCCAAAACAGAAATGCCAAATACCAAAAACCAACAATCTCTCCCCCTGGGAGCAACATGTGTTATCCTAATTTTTCAATATCAATCTCTCCTCAAAAGATAATGTGTTTTTCCATAGATATCTCTCCCCCTTTGACATCAAATGCCAAAGTTATAATAATACCAAGTTCATATACAAAATACCAATCAATTCAATATACCAACTACTCCCCCTGAGAAGTAGCTTCCTCATCAAAGACCGGAATAAAATATTTGTCTTTTAATTCTGTCGGTTGATGACAATCATCAACTATCTAAGTCTCTACCGGTTCTGGTATGACTCCAAGCTGATCTATGAGATATTCAAAAGTCTCCTTAGGCAAAGGTTTTGTGAAAATATCTGCAAGTTGTTCTTTAGTATTAACATAAACCAGTTTTATCTCCTTTTCTTCAACTTTTTTGCTTAGAAAATTTAGTTTAATAGAAACATGTTTTTTTTAGAATGTAATACCAGATTCTTAGATATATCAATTGCTGTAGTGTTATCACAATATATAGTAATAAGTTCCTTGCATTTTACCTTTATGTCTTTCAACATTTGCTTAAGCCATAGTACCTGTGTACAGTTAGTTGCTGCTACAACATATTATGATTCTGCTGTTGATAAAGATGTTCAACTCTATTTCTAACTCAACCAAGAAACTAATCTTTTTCCAAGAAAGAATGCTTCGCCGGTGATGCTTTTTCTATCATCCACATCTCCTGCCCAATTTGCATCTGTGTATGCACATAGATCAAAATTTTCATCTCTAGGATACCACAATCCAAGATTTATAGTGCCTTGTAAGTACCGGAAAATCCTTTTTACTACTGATTCATGATTTTCTCTAGGATTACTTTAAAATCTTGAAACAATACATACTGCATTCATAATATCAAGTCTGGTTTGTGTCAAATACAGTAAACCTCCTATCATAGATTTGTATCTAGTTGGATTAACAAGTGTAGATTCATCCCTTTGTGATAATTTGTCATTTGTAGTCATAGGTGTGCTTACCGGTTTAGAGTTCTCCATCCCAAATTTCTTTACTAACTCTTTTAGGTATTTGGATTGACTCAAGAATATACCTTTGTCAGTATGTAAAATCTGCAATCCTGAAAAGAATTTTATTTCTCCAATCATAGACATTTCAAATTCTTGCTGCATTTTAGTAGAAAATTCCTTACATAATCCATCTTCTCCTCCAAAGATTATATCACCAACGAATACTTCTATAATCAAGATGTCATCATTAGTTATTTTGTAATATAAATTGTTGTCTGCATTTCCTTTAGTAAAACCAATCTTTAAAAGATACGTATCCAATCTTGCATACCAAGCTCTTGGGACTTGTTTTAGTCCATACAGAGGTTTTCTTAACCTGCAAACCATATCATTATCATCTGTCAATGAAAATCCATCAGGCTGTTCAATATAGACTTCAAGATCTCCATTCAAAAATGTACATTTAATATCCATTTGATAAACTTTGTAGTTCTTGTGAGCTGCAAAAGCTAAAAATAATCTGACTGCCTCAATTATAGCTACCGGTGCAAAGGTTTCATTGTAATCAACTCCTTCTTTTTGAGAATATCCCTTACACACTAGTCTTGCTTTATTTCTGACAACCTTACCATCTTCATTAAGTTTGTTTCTAGATACCCATTTGGTTCCAATTACATTTTTATCTCTAGGCCGGGGAACTAATGTCCAAGTGTTATTTTTCTCAATTTGTTCTAATGCTTCTTCCATAGCTTTAATCCAAAATTTATCTTCACATGCCTCATTAATAGATGATGGTTCAATTTGAGAAATAAGGCATACCTCTTCATTTGCCAATCTTCCTCTTGTCATAACTCCTTTAAATTTGTTTCCAATTATTTGATCTTCTGAATGATTCAATCTTACATATCGGGGTGTCTTAGTTTGTTGTTGTTCTTCAATTACTGTGGAATCCTCAGATGGTATCAGGGTAACTAGATCTTCATTTTGTATCGGTGGATTTAGTGTAGGTTCATTTGTCACAATTTTTGTTGCGGGTTCAGAGTCTATATACCTTGAAGTTCCTTTGAATTGTTCATCAATCTTTACATTTGTACTCTCAACAATTTTCTGCAATCTCTTGTTAAAACATCTATATGCCTTCCTCTTAGATGAATAACCAAGAAATATTCCTTCATCAGTTCTAGGATCAAATTTGCTAATATACTCATCTCTTCTGATAAAACATTTACTTCCAAAAATTCTGAAATATTTAGGAGTAGGAGTATTACCAAACCATATTTCATGAGGGGTCTTATAGGTTTCACCTTTGATGTGAACTTTGTTGAATGTATAGACCGTTGTGTTGACTGCTTCTCTCCAATATACATGTGATAGGTTTGCTTCTGATAACATACTTCTTGCTGCATCCAAGATTGTTCTATTTTTTCTTTCAACAACTCCATTTTGCTATGGTGTCCAAGGTGGTGATAGTTGTCTTCTAATTCCATTCACTTCATAGAATGTATTAAAGTCCCTAGATGTAAATTCACCTCCTTGATCTGATCTTAAACATTTGATTTTCTTACTGGTTTCATTTTCAACCATTGCTTTAAACAGTTTAAACTTTCAAAGTGCTTCTGATTTTTCTCTGAGAGAAGTAACCCAACACATTCTAGAATAATCATCAATAATTAGTATGAAACATCTATCACCTTGTAAGCTTTTAGTTCTAGCTAGACCACATAAATCAGTGTGAATCAAATCAAGAGCATTATTAGATTTTTCTGGAATACTTTTGAAACTAGCTCTAACTTGCTTTCCAAATTGACATTCCTTGCATATTGTATTCTGAGGTTTGACAATTTTAGGTAGATCTCTAGCTGCCTTAGAAGTACTGATCTTTACCATGCAATCAAAGTTTACATGGTAGAGTCTCTTATGCCATAACCAACTTTCATCTATATGTGCAATCAAGCATGTCTTTTCACTATTATTCAAATGAAAGATATTACCTCTAGTCTGATTACCGGTTGCAATTTCTAAACCGGTTCTATTCATGATTTTGCATTTTCCATTCTTAAATTTTAACTGAAATCCTTTCTCAACTAATTGACCAACACTCAAAAGATTATGCTTTAATCCTTCAACATAGTAGACATTGTCAGTGTTATGCTTACCATCAAGAGACATTGTACCCTTACCTTTGATTGAACATGCTTTGTCATCTCCAAATCTTACTAAACCTCCATTGTATTCTTGAAAGTTCAATAATTTACCTTTGTCAGCTATCATATGATGTGAGCATCCTGAGTGAATGATCCATTCATCCTTTACTTCAACTTTAGCTGCTAGGGCTTGTTCTACTAGTTGAGCAGTAGGTGTCGGTTGATCTTCTGTTATAGTAACAAAAACCCATCCATTGTCTTTCGGATCCTCATCAGAATCATTAGTCACACCTTCATCAGCAATATAACAAGATTTGTCTTTGTTCTTCTTAAATCTGTATCTCTGATATTCAGGATTAGGCTTGTATATTCTTCTACCTTCTTCTCTTGGTCTAGCATGTCTATCAGGGCATCCTGAAGCCATATGACCAATCTTATTGCAGTTAAAACATTTAAAGGGTGCTTTACCTTTATACTTACTTCTAACTGGACCTTTAGGCATTTTTCTAGCAAACAGTGCTTCAAGTTCTTCAAGTTCTTCATTCTCCTTCCTACTTTCTTCAAGTTCTCTTGCATAAAAAGTTTTCCAATCTGATTTGTCAAATGATGGAGAAGATGATGTTGATGCTTTAAAGGCCAAATCTGTCTTTATAGTAGCAACAAGATCAAATTCTTCAATTTTAAAAGCTGAAAGTTTTCCAATCAATGTATCCCTAGTTACTGATGTATTAGGCATTGTTATCAATTCATTTATAGCAGTAACCTTCATTTTGTATTTCAGTGGCAATCCTCTTAAAACTTTTTAAACAATTTCATCCTCACTTAAGGTTCCTCCACAACATTTAATACCCAAAACAATTTCATTTTCTCTTTCCATAAAAGCAGAAATCCTTTCATCTTCTTCCATTTTCAGATGTTCATACCTAACCTGGAAGCTTTCAAGTTTTGCAATTTTGACTGTGGAATCTCCTTCATTCAGTGTTTCCAAATGATTCCAAATAGCTTTAGTAGTAGACCTATTTTATAATCCCATGATTTGTTGATCTGATAATGTGCTCAAAAGTGCTTCTCTTGCTTTGAAATCATTTTACTCATCTTTAGTCAAGGTAGTTGGACTAGGCTGACCAGGTACAACTTTAGTATAACCCTTCTTTGTAACTTCCCAAACCTCTTTACCAATGCAATTCAGATGTGTCTCCATTTTGATCTTCCATATGCCATAGTTGGTTCCATCAAGTTTAGGATTGTCCTTCCTGAAATAATTAGTAGACATTGGATCTCCTCAAGCTGTTAAACTTTTGCAAAAGAGGACTAAGCTCTAATACCAATTGTTAGGTCCCAGAGACAAATGAGAAGGCGGGGTGAATCAGTTGTCAACTAAATTCAATCCAAAAACAACTTAACCAACTTAATGCTTAATACTGGTAAACCAGTTAAGTATGCTGGTACACAGTTTTAACAGTTAATTGCTATACCGGTAAACATTAATGCATGAAACATAAACACAAAGTCATCCACAACACATAACACCAATATTTGTACGTGGAAACCCTATAAGGAGAAAAACCATGGTGGGAAACCTTACCCACAATCAGATGATACTACTGCAGATAGTAAGTGTACATAAATGGAGTCTGCACATGCAGAAAGGCTAAGCACCTAGAGCTCACTGCTCAATCACAAAATGGGAGTCACACTGACTACAATTGGATGGTTAAATCCAATAAGAATGTACTACACAAAATGGCATCTTCATATGCTAGATTCAGTACTGGTGTAATGTTGATATGCTTTCACAATAACCTAGCTTCACCTTCAAATGATGTCTTCATGTATAGCTCTACTTAATCTCGCATATACCTTCACACAATTCTTCTTCGCATTCCACATTCGATCTTACAAGTAAGATCTTACATTTATACCATAACCTAAGACCAATTTTAGTAGGTCGGCTCTACAAGATATTACAATAAAATTTTTTTACAAACGATATAATATCCGATGCAATAACCGATTAAACATGTTAGCTTAATGAATTTACAACAATAATTAATCATCTCCATAGCGTGCCATGCTGATCTCAAAAACATAAACCTGTCGGTGTAACCCTAGACCTATTTGCTAGTAAAACCAAATATGCAAATATGAATATACCAATGAACAAAACTCCAGGACGAGATGTCCAAATGATGTCTTCGACATTACCAAGTGTCTTCCATATAATTCCGAGTGCCGGTGATCATTATATCCTGCCGGTGAACTATATACTAGTAACTGTGCAATAGTTACTTGCTTGCCGATGAATGTTGTTGGATCTCCAAAGTGCTAGTGTTTTAGTAGGTGTTGACATCAATGACAAAACCATACCAAAATACCAACATTGCCAGCAATGCCAAAGTGGGAGATTTGTGGTATTATGGATTACTTCGTCATGTGTTGCATTGGTTTTGTCATTGATGTCAACACTTATCCTTCTAGAGATCTGCATTGTTGATTTGGCACTCTGGTTTTATTGGTTTGTTGTTGAACTGACAGATTGTGTACATCGGCATGGTTGGTGGCTTATGCATAGTCACCAATATATGTTCACCGGTAGGTTATATGGTTCACCGACAATGATGATGACTTGTTATCATCTAGAGATCATTTATTTATGTCGAAGATATTGATTGGATGTTTGGATTTTGGTTTTTTTTTATTGGTCTAATCATATTTTCTTTTACCAGCAGATAGGTCTAGGTTATAGACCGGTACAAGATATCATGTTCCAGATCTGCACGACACATTTTGGAAATGATTTATTGGTTTAATAATGTGTAAGTATATTGAAGCCTACATATTGTATTGTATCAAGATTTATTTTGTAATTGATTTAAATGTAATATCTTTAGGGATCCGACCTCATGTTAAGGTCTTAGGTTTTGTATAAATAAATGTAAGATCTCATTTGAGAGATGTAATGGTATGGTAACATATGATTATATGTGCGAATATTGAATATTTATAAATAGATCCTTGTGTGAATCACATGAACATTATCTTGAGGCTGAAGGAAGGTTAGGAAGGTGTTTGTGAGAGCTTAAACCGAACCTGAATCCAACATTGTCGATGCTACTTTGAAGCAGTACATTGATATTGGATTTAGCCATCCAATTCTAGTTAGTGTGACTCCTATTTTGTGATTGAGTGGTGAGCTCTAGGCGGTTGGCCTTTCTGCATGTGCAGATCCCATTAGTATACACTTACTATCTACAGTAGTATCATCTGATTGTGGGTAAGGTTTCCCACTGTGGTTTTTCCCCTTACTGGGTTTCCACGTCAATATCTTTGTGTCATATATTGTGGATATTGTTTTCCTTTCTATTTCATGCATTAAGTTATATCGGTACTATTATAACTATTAAGCTATTTTACCGACATTACATTTGGTTTACTAGTTCTATGGTTTAAGTTGGAATAATTTGCAATTGGGTTATAATTTATTGACAGCTGATTCACCCTCCCCCCCCCTCTTAGTTGTCCTTCCGGTTCCTAACAATGTCAACATGGGATCTAGGTTCTTGCTCAAATTATGTGACTTTTATGAGGCCCCATGATGGGCCCTAATTGAGAGGAGCATGGCACTAGGCCTAATTTAGGACCAAGGTCCCCAATGGCATGGTCCTAGAAAACAAGGCTCCAAGATTGGGGGGAGACTATCGATACAATAAGCATTCAAGTTTGATAGGTGGTGTGAGAAGAATCAATACTTTAATTAGGCCTCAAAATCTAAAACGCCAAAGTGAGGTCTAAGTGAGGACACAATTGTAGATGAGTTCAATTTAGGATGCTACACTTAGCCCACACTTTAGTGGGAGTATGAGACTAACAGTACTTAAGTCAAAGTACCAAGTTGCATTGAAAGACTCCTATCAAGATATCAAAGGGGCAAGATATGCTATGCCTCTAGGGAATTTAAGATCTCACTACTCTAATATCGATATAAAAGGGACAACATAAGAAAGGAAGCAAAGAGAGTATACATGACTGCACTAGCCTAGTAAGATTTGCATAGTATGAGTCATGAAAAAGTAAAATACCAAATTACAAATCATAAGGATCAATTTGCAAAGTAACTCAAGTGTTAAAACATGTCCTCTTTTCATTGGAATGAAAAAATTATTGACCATGTATCAACATGCTATTTATGTTTCGCCTCTTTGAATAAATTATTACAGATTTGATAAGAACATCTACAAATTAATAATCTACACACTCACACAAAATATATTCAATTGAGGCAATCATAATTGACAACATAGACCCCAACAAGCTACTACAACATTCCCCTCATTAGAATGGTATAGTAAAAAGGGAAGATATTGCCAATAGAAATTTAAGCCCCAAATAACTCAAACCTTTGACTATAAACCATGCTCTCTTTCCATTTTTAGTGGGGATGTCCTCCCACATTCACTACTACATCAACAACATCAACTCAAAACTAACAAAAAAATAATATAAAAACAACTTTCTCATCTTTGCTAACTCGAATACCAAGGATTTTCATATTCTTCGTTAGAAAAATTGAAGGCTAGGAAAATAGTAGCAGCTTAGGAAATAGAAGTGGAACAAGTAAAAATCAACTGTGTCAGCTCCTTGATTCTTAGTAGTCTATTACCAATAGCTTGGCTTTAGATTCTTTAAATTGTTTCAATAATAAGACTTAAAATTACTCATTTTTTAAGAAAATAAATATTGATTTAATAGCTTTAATCCTCAATCTAAACATACAAGTTTATTTCTAATAAATAATCAAAATAATATTATTGTGTACCACGTCTACCTTACTTTGTTAATACATTGTTATTTTTTAAATTTCAGTATCTTATACAATTTATTCATTTCTATATATCTTTATTTTTCCCCACCCATCTCTCTATCCATATATATCTATATCTCTCTCAATCTCTCTCTACTTCTTCCTCTCTCTATATCTCTCCTATTCTACTATTTTTAGTGTTCTCACTCCACCTTTCTCAAGTTTAGAGTTTGAATAGTTCTTGTATATTCATTAACTATAATAAGGGAGCCTATTTGAGGCTAAAGTTCTCTTTGTTAGTAATTTTACAAGTTGTGGAAGGATATATTATACAACACAATGGGAGCATAATGGTTTTAAATCTACCAAAGACGTTTCAAATAATGGTTGATAAATGTTTATATGACTATCACAATGAATGAACAATGACAAACAAGGCCATATGAATGTAATTTATGATAATCCATAGATTCAATTCAAGTCATAAAAAAATGTAGATTTATAAAGATATATGATTCTTTAGAAAATATTATAAACTAGCATAAAAGAATTGATATGTCTAAGTAGCATTTATACATCTCTGGTGCATTATATATCCCACCTAGACATGTTGTCATGATCAATATTGTGGATTTCATTAAATTAAATTGAAATATTTTGCAATATTATTTTTATCTTTCATAATTTAAGTTTTTAAGAAGTAGCAATGATTTACAAAAATTATGTCATGTTATAGAATCTGTTAGGTCAACAACAATGTTGTAGTCTTGTTATCCATGAATCTTGTAGACTTCCAAAACAAAAATAAATTTTTTTACTTCCAGTTATGTTATTGCTAAATGACACTCAACATCAGTCCAAGAACCAATTGTGACAACTTGCCTTTAGTTATGTTGTAGTCTTTTGTCAATTTATTTTTTATCTTCAGTTTTTTTAGTTCTAGCTATCTGCAAGACATATTTTATTTATTTTTGGTCGGTAAAGGCAGAGCCAAATTTTATATTAATTTTGAGAAAATACATATGATTATCACTGCATTTCAAAAAAATTCCAAAAACCTCTATTCCTTTGATCATAGAGGGCCCTTCAAAAACATAGCCTAGAAGCTTAGAGTTCAGCCATTTCTTGAACCATTTAGGGTTTTAATCTGGAACCAGAACTTATGCATAAGTACTAATTATATCCAGGTTCATCAACCTGAATTCAGAGTTTTTTAAACTGAAAATAAAGACTGATAAAAATTTACAAGGATAACTATATATTCAAAAAGCAAAAGGGAATCCATAGAGAGCCTAGCTTGTGGATGGAATATCTAGTTGAGGATGTTGCTTTCTTGGGCGGCCTCATCCCCTACTTGCTGGAGCACCTCGACCACGACCCTTGCCCCTGCGACCACTGCTGGTGCTACCTCTGCACCTTTGTTCAGGCTTAGGTTCTCTATCTTCCACAAGCATAGGCAGGAAGCCATTCATTCTTGCAAAGAGGAACAGAATTTCCTCTTGCCCTTCAGCCTCCGGATTTTCCCCTAGAAAATGCCATTTGAGGTAGCTCAGCCTTGCACTAGCAAACTTCCTATTCCTATTCAAATCTTTATCCTTCAAGTCCAGAAGAAATGGGTAACAATTGATGAGGGCACCATGAGCATTAAAAAGGATTATGTCACTAGGTCTGGGCGCACCAGAGTCATGATTGGCCTTATTTAGTATTTCCTGGAGCTCTAGAAGGATTTCAGCTGGGAAGACTTCCCTAGTGAGATTCCAAATTAGTTGCTTAGAAAGCTTCTGGTCTAGCAGTGATGCAACAAATCTGGATGAAATAGAGGTGTTGTCTCTTGGGTATTCATCTCTACTCAGATGCGCACTCCCTAGATCAATTTGACTGCCAAAAGAACCAGAGGGTTCGAGTGAATGAGGAGAGGCTTGAGTCTCAGGTCTATGATCTTTCTGAAGGAGACTTGCCAAGTCAAGGCTCCAAGAGAGATGGGGGTGTCCGCTCCAAAACAAGACACGGGCCTAGGATAGACGCTCATGGTAAAGCTGAAAGGGGGTTCTAAATTCATGGCGACTGAAGGCAAGGACTAGCAAGAGGAGAGCTAAACTGCAACCAGTTGAGCCAAAGAAAAAGGAGAAGCAAAAATGGTCTTCTTCAGAAAGGTAGGCACACAACTCAATGAGCAAAGATGGAAAAACGCGAGCAATTAAACCTGATGCGAAGGTAGCAGAGAATAAATGCTCATATCAAACCAAATCCCTAGGAAAGCGTATGGAAAGATTAGCCTGCGGACAGCTCATGCAAGGACAGAGAGGCAGCGCTCACCAGCTAGGCTTTCATTGGTCTGGTATTAATGTTGCCAGTTAGTCTAGTCAGCTTCCCAGACCCACCTTGCAACCCAAATTAGAAGAGTGGTTAGTCTGGAAAGAAAAAATAACCGTTGGTGTTCACCGCCAAATGGAGGGTAAGATTTTGAATTTTTGAATTTGATTTTTGCATTCCTCCATTCCACTGGTGCGCTGAGACTCAAACCTTATTTGTTCAATCATATTAGCTAGGGCGATCTAACATAGCAAAAGACTAATATCCCTGTGCCCACCAGTGAATAGAGGTTCCTTGAGCTACAACTTTTGATAGAGCGTTCGCCTCTGTGTTTGCTTCTCTACAAATATGTTTTGCCTCATAGAGATCCAGGCTATTTAAGATTTCTAAAATGCTCTTCAAAAGAGCTTGAAGCCTCCAAATCAGGGTTGCGTTCTTCCTGATAGCATTAATTCCTATCTTTGAGTCTCCTTCCACTATAATATTTTTGATTCCATGAATGATGCAGTCTTTCAAGCCTAATAGTAGAACAGTGAACTCTGCTATGTTATTAGTGTCTGAAGGGATTGGCTTTGCCATTTTCCCGATGGTTGCTCCTGACTGGTCTCTGATGACATAGCCTATTTTGGAGGGGCCTGGGTTACCTTTCGAGGCCCCATCAAAATTCAATTTCACCCAGTCTAGCTTTGGGGGAGACCAGGTTACTTCTTTCCTTAAAATTGGGTTATGGCGAGAGAGTGAGGGAATAATGATTCCTTGCCAGTTTTGACTAATTTTACTATCCCATGAGGAGAAAACTTTGGACTGGTTCAGTGCAAAGGATGTTTTGCTATTGATTGAGTCCACTATTGCCGATTCTATTGAATTTAGTATTGATTTCTGATTTCTAGCTTTACCTTCAAAAAGCCTGCAGTTCCTTTCTTTCCAAATTTCCCAAATTAAGCATGAGGGAGCAATTTCCATAATTTGTCTCAGCAAGCTCTCTTTTCAATGTAGAGGCCAACTCTGGAAAAGAAGCTTAATATCGTTTGGCAAAACTAAGATCAGTTCCAATTTTGCACAGAGCCATCTCCAACATTTAGAAGCAAAAGGACAGGTCAAGAGGAGGTGATCCACTGTTTCCGATTGGGATTTGCAAAGTATACACCTTGATGGTCCTTCATATCCCATTCTTGTGAACCTATTTGCCATTAGAATTTTTTTTTGGATAGCCAGCCATGTTAAGATGCCCGCTTTCGGGATGACATTAGGGCTCCAGAACATCATAAGGGGGATCTCTTGATTGTTGAACTCCAATGGGCTAACCAGAATTTTGTATCCATCCTTTGAGTTATATTGTCCTGTTTTGGAAGGCTCCCAGATAAGTGAATCTTCCCCTCTTCTAGGAGTGATGTTTCTTGCCTGTAGATGATCTAAAATTACATCCAAGTCCTCCCTTGGAATTGGTACACCCTCCATTGATTTCCACTTCTAGCTTAGTATGGTTGGTGTTTCTTATGTTTCCATATAGTCTTTGACTCTGACTCCCCAGTTGTGTTTGAACCGATTTTCTGTTGCAGGAATATGAATTGTATTTGCTAGGGGAGGATAACTACCCCAAGAGTCTTCCCAGAATAGGCTTGCTGAACCATCATGGATATCCCAAGAGACTGAGTTTGAAATCAGGTTTCTACAAGAAATGATGAAGTTCCATATTCTTGATCCTTTCGAAAATGTCCCTGATCTGAGGATGTTTGAATTATTCAGATTGAAGAGATACTTTGATGCAAGCATTCTAACCCAGGATGCATTTGGGTTTTTGATAAATTTCTAGACTAGTTTGGCCCCCAAAACTATATTTTGAAATCTAAAATCCTTGATGCCTAATCCTCCCATTGACTTGGGTTTCATAATTTTGTCACAAGCTATTAGTGCGATCTTATGCTTCTCTTCAGTGTTTTGCCGAAAGAAGTCCCTCATTTTCCTAATAATGAAGGTGTTGGCACTAGATGTTAGGGATAAAATGGATAAAAGATAAGTTGGTAGAGCCAATATCACTGCTTGAATCATGACTAATCTGCGCGCCCAAAACAACCATTTACCCTTCCAGGCATTTGCACTACTTTCAACTTTAATTTTTAAGGGATCCTAGAGTTTGGAGTTCCTCAAGCCTCTATCTATTGGAATGCCCAAATAGGAACAAGGGAGGCTTCCTACATTGCAGTTTAAGATTCTAAGAATTCTGGTCTGAAGGAGAATTGCTGTTGAGAAGAAGAAGACTTTCATTTTGTCCTTGTTTCTTAGTTGGCCTGATGCCCTTCCATACATTTCTAAAATCTGATTTAGGTGATTGGCTTCCTTTATTTTTGCTGCTCCCAATAAGAGATTATCATCTATAAACTGCTGATGGGTTGCTACAAAATCTTTGGTTATTTTGACTCGTTCTAGTTGTTGGTTGGCATAACTGGCTTTTATGGCTCTTCCTAGAGCCTCCCCCATTATTATGTATAGGAAGGGGGAAAGGGGGTCCCCTTGCCTAATGCCCCTTGAGGAGGAGAAGAAACCAGCTGGCTTTCCATTGACTAATATTGAAAATTTGGGTGTAGATATCCACTCAAATGCCTAGTTTATCCAATGCTTGTCAAAGCCAAAAGCTTGCAGTGTTTTACAAAGGAAATGCCAATCTACACTATCATAAGATTTTGTGATATCTAACTTTATTAACATACTTGGCCTATTTGTGCTTTGAAGGGTGTGGATTGCTTCTTGTGCTATGATCACTCCATCGAGAATAGATCGGCCTGGGACAAATCCTATCTACTCTTCTGAGATGATGTTGTTCATGAGAGGTTTCAATCTATTAGTCATGATTTTTGAGAGGATTTTATAGACTGTATTGCATAATGAGATAGGCCTGTAGTCTCCCAGGTTTTCCGCCTTCTCCCTCTTTGGGACAAGTGCTATAAAAGTATTGTTAATCTCTTTGAGGATTTTCCCTGATTTTCTTGAACACTATAAAGCATCTAAGAGTTCCTGCCCTAGGATATGCCATCATTTCTTAAAGAAATCTGAAGGGAAACCATCTGGACCTGGAGCCTTTCCTGAAGGGAGTTGGTTTAGGGCTTGAAGAACTTCCTCCATTTTAATTTTCCCATTTAAACTTTGATTCTGCTCCTCAGATATGATTTTTGGGATCACAGACAGTATCTTTTTTTGTTCCTGAAGATGGGATCCTTCTCTGTTATTCAGAAGATTGTAATAGTAGGAGATAATCTCCTCTTTTATGATCTCTGGGTCCTTAGTAATTTGGTTATCTCTGATTTATAGTTTAGATATCCAATTCTTGTTTCTTCTGATTTCAGTAACATTGTGAAAAAACTTGGTGTTTTTATCCCCCATCCTGAGCCAATTCTCCCTTGATTTTTGTTTCCAAAAGATTTCTTCCTTGGAGAGGATATCCTCATAATCCAGTAAGATGGATCTTTCCTTCTGAAAAGATTCTTGGTCCATGCCCACTTTAATAATCTTGTTATTTAGGGCTTCCAATTGCTCTTCTATGTGCCTTTTTGTCGAAAATATGTTTTTGAAGTGCTTGGAGTTCCATTGAAGCAATTTTTGTTTAATTAATTTTAGTTTTCCTATGAAACAGAAGAGTTTAGAGCCCTCAAAGGACTCTTCCTTCCACCATTTTTCAATCATTATCAGAAAGTTTGGCTCTTTCATCCACATATTTTCAAATCTAAAGGGGGTCGTAGTTGATACTTGAGAGCCTTTTAAAGTGAGCAGAATGGGATAGTGGTCAGAGCCTGAACATGAGAGAACATTGCAAAGAGGGGTGAAGGGAAAAGTAGAAAAATCCCCTTGCCAGAAGAATTGGTCTATTTTCTTTTCTATATTACTAAAGCCTTTCCTCCTGTTGGTCCAGGTATAAGAATCTCCTGATTCTATTTCCAAGAGGCCATTCCTCTCAATCCAACTATTAAAATCCTACTGAGCACTCCCTAGGCGAGTGATGCCCCCCCTCTTTTCTGATGCATTCCTGGTAGCATTAAAATCACCCCCAATGACAACTTGTTCCTCGGCTAAAGTGGCCAGTACTCCATCCAAAGAAGACCATGTCTGTCTTTTTTTTGAGGGAGCCACTAGACCGTATACATTAATAATGAAGAAAAAAGTATTCGATTGTAGGTGGGTAATTTTAACTAGCATCCAATCCTTATTAGATGCTAATCCTTCAGCTTTAATTTGAGAGGGCTTCCAAATTATCATTAGTCCTCTTGAGGAACCCTCTGATGCTACTGTAGTCCCCAAAGAGGATTGGAATGCTCAGCTTATCCCATTCCCAAATGCAACTGCAAGCCTCTCTTCCAATTTAGTTTCTTGTAGATGGACTGCTGCTGAGTGTCATTTAGCAATAACATAACTGGAAGTAAAGATTTTTATTTTTGTTTTGGAAGTCTACAAGATTCACGGATAACAAGACTACAACATTGTTGTTGACCTAACGGATTCCATCTGGACTAGTGCGCTATCCATCTGGACTGGTTTTCTTGTTTTGGATTCAATCTGGTTTTCTTTCTTTGTAAGCATGGTTAACACTGTCATTTTTGGGGTTCCTTCCTCTGTAAGCGACTTGAAAAGGTCATCTAGTCTCGCATGTAATTATACCTTATTTTAAATTGAAGATATTGGGAGTTGACATGGTCATCTAGTCTCGCATGTAATTTTAATAAAAAGATACTATATAATATTATAATAATTCTAACCCTAACTTATGTTAACCCTAAGCATAATTGTATCCCTAACAATAAAGTCAACCTTAACACTGGACCCTAACCCTAATCATAATCCTAACCATAATCGTAAACCCTAACCTAAACCATAATCCTAAACCAAAACCAAACCCTAACCTTGATCCTAACCCTAACCATGATATACACCCTAACCATTATCATAACCCTAACCCTAATCATAACCCTAACCATGATGTAAACCTTAACCTTCACCATAATACTAACCTTAACTCTGATCCAAAACATAACCATAAATCAAATCCTAATCCTAACCATACCCCCAATTATAATTCTAACACTAACCCTAACTGTAATTATGCTTACCCTAACCCTACCTTTGATGTAAACCCTATACATAATTGTAAGCCTAACACTAAACCCTAACCCTTACCATAATCCTAAACCAAAACCAAATGTTAACATTGATGCTAACCCTAACCCTAACCATGATATAAGCCCTAACCATTGTCATAACCCTAACCCAAACCATGATGTAAACCTTATCGTCGACCATAACACTAACCTTAACACTAACACTAACCATAACCATAATACTTGCCATTAAATAAAGTTTAATATATTTTAGAGTTTAGTATTCGCTTTGATCTTGCAACAAATATATATTATTAAAAATAGTCTAAATAGATATATAAAATTTCATAGATCTCCACATAATAATATTATAATATGATTTATTTTAATAAAAATATACTATATAAAAAAATAATGATTTATTTTATGTTTTCCATGTTGTGCTGCGTGACGAGAGATATCCTTTGGAGCAGGCCTGGAATTTGACAGGCAAAATGGCCGTTTTTTCACTTTTGAACCGTATTTGACAGCGTAAAAAATTAGTAGAACGTATGCATTAACATGCTATTTTTTTCTAAAACCGTATAGATGACACTTCAAATTATAAATAAACCGTAAAAAAATATAGTAGGTATATATATATATATATATATATATATATATATTAGTTTAGAATGTTTATTATAAAAATACAAATTTATTTACAATATTTTGAAATGGAAGGATGTAGTTGTTTCTAATTTTATAATATTTTAATATGATTTTTAGAATAGTTCCATTTTTTCATATGAATTTAGAAACTTGTCATAATTAAACGATAGAAAATAATTGATAAAATATTTTAATATGAATTTTTACAATATATTCTATTTTTTTATACATGAATTTAGAAACTTAGTCAATTTAATTTTTAAAATATATTTAATAAGATTGTTATAGAAATTTGTCATAATATATATAATTTTAAAATTTAAATGTTTATTATTACTAAATTAGTAATTATTAATTGATTATCATTTAATGTTAATATATAATATATATTAGTGTATTAATTTAGAAACTTATTTAGTAAATTTAAGATTTTTGCATATATTAGTAATTTATCATTATTTTCTCATTAAGATAATGATTTTCATTTCTTGCATTGATTTTCATTGCTTCAGTCTTCTACTTTTATATTTTTTGACAGTTAATATTTTTCTTAAAACATCAAATAAAAGGCATTGAAATGACTAAACCGTCATCAAAAATTCATATGACAGGTAGGGGTGACCGTCAAATTCCAGGCCTGCTTTGGAGGCGCCTATTTTTAATCAATTTTACATCTTAAATATAGATTAAATTAAAATTTAAGGTATATATGCTAGTTACTTCCAGTTATGTTATTGCTAAATGACACTCAGCAGCAGTCCAAGAACCAATTGCGGCAACTTGCCTTCCAGTTATGTTGTAGTCTTCTGTCAATTTATTTTTTATTTCAGTTTTTATTTCAGTTTTTTTATTTCCAGCTATCTGCAAGACATATTCTATTATTTATCTTGTCTTTGCTTACTTTTTAACTCTAGTTATCTGAAAGACGGTCCTGTATGACATATTTTATTATTTATCTTGTTTTCAGTTAATATTTGCTTTACGATTTCTTGCTCTTAAAGAAAACTATGACAGCTCTCTTCTGTAATCTCTGCCTCTTCTTTCATAGATTCTTCTATGGTGTCCCTTTGGGATTTTTCATTTTGCTTAGAAGTCTCTTGTTTCTTTGATGAGCTCTCTTCTGTTGTTTCTACAACCTCAACAGAGTCTTTTCTACTGGTTTTCTTGTTTTGGATTCAATCTGGACTACTGCGCTATCCATGCGCTTCTTTCTTTGTAAGCATGGTTAACACTGTCATTTTTGGGGTTCCTTCCTCTGCAAGCGACTTCAAAGGGTCATCTAGTCTCGCATGTAATTATACCTTATTTTAAATTGAAGATATTGGGAGTTGACATGGTCATCTAGTCTCGCATGTAATTATACCTAATTTTAATTTTACCTTAGGGATGTAACTAAATATTGTCGATTCCAATTTTTAGGACTTTAAAAATGATTCAAATGAAAATAGACGAGATGCATTTGTTCATTTGATTCATGAAACTGAATAATTCTAGTCTATTCTTTAATCCAAATATCAATGCTGCTCATTTTCTATGTCCAAAACTGTTCTTACTCGTCATAAAATCTCTCTATTTACTAAAAAAAGAATGGTAAATGCAGAAGAAGAGGTTTTCAAGCTAATAATTTGGAATGGAATTCAATGCAATGCAGTTCCACCGTAATTATTTCTTGGCAATAATTAAAGAAAACAAGAAATTATGTCTTGAATTGTAATTATTTGTGTTTGTTTGTAAAATATTGTAAAGTTGAGTTCGTTGGGGAACATGCAGTTTGATGATGACAATGTTCAGTTCTGTTTTTAGAAGTGTTAGCTAGCAAGCCTCTGATGATATTTTTAGGAATTTAAGTTGAGAATTATTAAAGTAAATCCGAGTTCTAATTTTGTGCATGTTAAATGCATGAAACAGAGCAGTTCAGTTTACTCTTGATTTATAAAAAGATATCCTCATTCTATTTCAATAAAGATGGCCTGGAAGATGTAATCTCTTCTTAAATTTCAATAAAGATTTATGCTTTATTTGTTAGGAAAACAAACTAGCAGTCTTAAAATACTAACAATAAAATTAGTTCAAACTAAAGCTAAAAAGAGAAGCAGGATTAAGGTTGCATGTTTCCAGAAAAGCAATTTTGTAATTTGGTTTTGTGAGCAATTCAACCAGATTACGATAGATCTTCCTTCTGTATCTTTTTGATAAGGGTAAACTGGTTTTACAAGGATCCGAAACTTAAAGTTTTACAACAGTCAATCAATAGCCAATCCAGTAAGAAACAGCAGCAAAACAGAGGATCAACCCTGAACAAAAACAGAGACAAAAAACACAGACAAAATATTCCTTCTATATATTAGAAATATACTCCTTTAACTCATTTTTTCGAGTCATTGCCCACAATATTCCTCTTATCCGATGAGTTGGACCTAGTCATTCGAAGCTGAAAAGTGTTACATTTTACATCAACTTTAGGTTTAAAGCCTTCAAAATTGTTATCCAATTAGGAGATCTATTATTTGAACATGCAAATTGATTCATGCATGTGTGATTCAGATTTATTTTCACCATTGGCATGTTTCTAAAACTCTTAGTACAAATGGAAAATGTTTTGAGAAATATAATTAAAGAGTTAGGTATAATATAAATCAATCTTCTATTTTTGGGAATTAATTATCCACTGAGGTACATTTTGCATTGAATAAGGACATTTATGATGCGTTACAAGGATACCACCACAACAAATGTACTCTTTACAAATGTTGTGATCATAGCCTAGTCCAAAATGTTTTAACACGAAAGTTCACAATTTTTCAATCATATTCCTCTTACATCACATATGTGAAGGTAATTTGAGTGAAAAATCTATTATTTTAAGGAGATAGTTATCAAAGTAGTTAATAGCTAGTTATCCTATGAAGCCTTATGTAAAAGTGGACTTCTTGCATAACTAAACTCTTGCGAACCTAGTAACTAAGTTATCATTACTGATTTATCAATATGGTAAATTAGTAACCTATTTTTGTATTTGTGGAATTCATTGGTTTATGGAAATGACACATTACACTTAAGAAACACAATCATACCCTAGTAACTTGGTTTAAATGTGATAAGATAAATTCATTCCTTGTATGTTGAGATTTCTTATCCTTCTTTCATTATTGCATATCCAAACTTATTTTGTGCTAAAACCCTCTTTGTAATAATTACTAGGTTCTCGTTATTCAATTTCTTTTAGAATTTTTTTATCTCCTTTTCTAATTCTTTTATCTCCTTTTGTAATTTTTTTATTGAAATGACACATTGGACTTACGAAACACAATCATACCCTAGTAACTTGATTTAAATGTGATGAGATAAATTTATTCCTTGTATGTTGAGATTTGTTATCCTTCTTTCATTATTGCATATCCAAACTTATTTTGTGCTAAAACCCTCTTTGTAATAATTTTGAAATAAAAAGGGTAAAAACTTTATTAAACGTCATAACTCGCCATGTCCTCAACAAGAATCTTCCACAAGACTTGACAATAATCCGGGGAGAGATGCTCCCATCCTTCAAGCTTCCAATTACTATCATGTTATGAGGCCCACTTAGCCAAACAATCTGCCGCTCTATGTCATCCATGGGGGATGTGGATGAAAGACACCTACTCCATTAAAGAACTAATCCGAAGGATCTGATGCACAATCCCTGTGAGCTGCCAACGAGTCCCACTCATCTTTTGCTCAGTCAATAAATTAACAATAATTTGTGAATCCGATTCATAGATAACCTTCCTACAACCCAACTTCCAGGCCCGCTCCAGGACAAAAAGAATAGCAAGACCCTCCATATAATTATTGGATTTCCTCCCTTTATGCACCGAAAAGAGGAAGACCACCTCTCCCATACAGTTCTGACCTATCCCACCCACCCCTGTTGACATCGGTGTTAATCTTAATAATCTCATCCTGAAGGGGGCTCCACTTTCCAACCCTTTGGACCTTCTTCATAGCACATCTACCTCTTCTGACACACACGGAGGCAGGAGACAGCTCATGCTAGCCCAACCTGCTCACAATGCCTGCCTCATCTCTGTTCAAAGGAAGATAAACCTCACACTTAGCTTCCACCGTCTCCCGAATCATAACCATGGTTCTATTCCATACTTGCTACACTAACAGTCTGGCCTCATGAAAGATCCTTCTATTCCTCTCAAGCCAAATCTGCCAGAGTATGAAGATGGGCCCAATGTACTAGACCGTCTGAATGAAGGTGGATAGGATAGGAGGTCAACCCAAACTACTCCAAAATTCCACTAGAGAATCAGCATGAACACACAGACACTTCCACACCCCCCACCAGTAGTGCCAAATAAGCATAGAAAAGGGACATCTGAAGAACAGATGTGAGGAGTCTTCTTCCCCGTTACCACACAAAGCACAAATAGAAGGCCCCAAGAATCCCCTCTTGCGAATATTATCCCAAGTTAGGCACCTATTCAAAGCCAGAGTCCAAGCGAAGCAATTGCACTTTGGCCAAGAGAAACTATTCTGAGCCTGTTTCCACCAGTGCACCTCTCTACCCTCCAAACTTCGGTTCAAAAGTACCCGATAACCACTAGCAATAGTAAAGATGCCCTTAGCATTCAGAGACCAGGCAAGTCCATCCGTACCCTTGATAGCACTATAGTGTCTACTCACCAGAATACCTTGCAGCTCAACACACTCTTCCTCCATCCCAACAATCAGCCACTCACTAGGAGCCTTCCACCTCTCCATCTCCAACTGCCTGCACCAGTAAACCGACTTGAAGTCACTCACCCGTGACCACCCTTCCTCAAAAAATCTCTAGCTAAGGTTCCGAAGATTAGGAAACTGAACAAGGATTGGGGGGTACCCATCCCAAGAGTCATTCTAGAAAAGGACCTCCTCCCCCCTCTTGCAGATCCAAAAGAGTCCCTCCTTAATAAGAGATGCCCCCTTCTTGAGAGTATACCAAATCATTGAGCCTTTTCCCTCAAGTGGATATCTTGGAACCTCCTAAACTGGGATCCTCTGCATATATTTGTAAGCCAATAGCTTAGCCCAACCACGATCCTACTCGACGTACCACCTTCAATACAATTTAGCCACCAGAGCCTCCCTGAATAAAATAGCCTGCCATAAACCAAGCCCCCCCGACTGTTTCAGGCTACACACCAGGTGCCAATTAACCAAACTCCATTTCGAGGAGGATAGATTGTCTGCCCATAAGAATTTCCTTGCCAAAGAGTCCAATCCCTTCAAGAACCACATAGGAGCCACTTGAAGCATACAACGATAAATCGAAAGAGCCTGAACCACCGACTGAATCAGTTGCACCCTCCTAGCGAAAGATAACCATCTATGCATCCAATGTTCCACCTTCAAGCAAAATTTATCCAAGATACCCTGCCATGACTCCCGAGGAGCATTACAAGGAGAGATAGGAATACCCAGATAAGTTATGGGCAAAGTACCCACTTGGAACCTCAAGATAAGAGTAATCCTCCTTTGAATAGCTCTAGGAGTGTTGAAGAGAAGAATAGAAGACTTATCTTCATTGATCAACTGACTCGAGGTAGCCAGATAGACATCCAAAACCTTCCGCAGATTAGTAGCTTCTCTGATCCGAGCAAGACCCATCAAGGCCGTATCATCGACAAAATCCAAATGAGACTGAGGCTACAAATCATTACTCCAACTCCAGCCCTGAATACTACCCAGACTGACATTATGCTTGATCAGCCTCCATAGACCCTCAGCCAGGAGAATGAATAAGTAAGGGGAGAGGGGGTTCCCCTAGCGAAGGCCCCTAGATGCACCAAATAGCTCAGTGTGATCACAATTAATTGGCACTGAGAAAGAGGTGAATGTGACACAACTCATAACCCATTGGCTCCATTCCTCAGAAAAACCAAAAGACTTGAGGATCTTTAGAAGGAAGGACCAATGAACTCTATCGTAAGCCTTAGCCATATCCAACTTAATAAACATAACTTTTTCCTTGGAGGATGCCATAGAGTGAATGGTCTCCGTAGCAATGACCACACCATCCAAAATTTGATTCCCTTCCTCAAACCTGCTCTGTTCCTCCGAGATAATAGCCCCGAGACACTTCTTTAGCCTCTCTGCTATCAACTTAGAAATGATCTTGTATATCACATTGGAGAGAGATATAGGGTGGAACTGGCCTAACCTGTCGGCTCCATCACACTTAGGGATTAGCGCAATGAAGGTCGCATTCAAGGCCTAGAGCATCTGTTTGTTCCTCCGGGACTCTTGGACTACTTTGAGTAAGGCTAATTTGATGATATCCTGGAACTCTTGAAAGAATTCAATCGGAAACCCATTCGGTCCTAGAGCTTTTCCTTTCCTCATGTGAAAAACAATATGCTCAAGTTCTTCCAACAAACTAGGACACATAAGCTGCTCATTCATCTCCCTAGACACAAGAGGAGGAATGCAAGCGAGGACCTGTTTCTCCTCCACCAATTCCCCCTGAGAATCCTCACTGAAGAGGAATCGGAAATACTAAAGAGCCTCCCTAGAAATCTCTTGCAAGGATAATAACATCTCACCTCTATCACTGACCAGAGCAGAAATGGAATTCCCATGGTGTCTCGCCTTCATAGAGTTGAAAAAGAAAGCAGTGCTCTTATCGCTCGCATGAAGCCAATCAATGCGAGCTCTTTGTTTCCAGTAAATTTCTTCCCTGAGTTCCCATTCCTTTAAAACCTTGAGAGCCCTGTCGTCCTCCCTAAGCAAGGCTTTAGACAAACCCTGCTCTCTGATTTCGCTGGTAATGCCATTTAACACTGGTTGGGCAACTTTCTTAGCATGGAAAATGTTCTCGAAACCCTGCCTAATCCACTGTTTAAGTTGAAACTTAACAAACTGCAGTTGCTTGGCAAAAGTATACATGGCAATGCCATTGGTCGGCCTCCCCTTCCTCCACCACTGCTCAACAAGAGCCCGCAGATTGGGATCCCGAAGCCACATAAGTTGGAATTTGAAAGAAGGAGAGCGAGCAACCCAGGCTGAAGAAGAGACTAGCTTGATAGGCCAGTGGTCAGACCCTCTCCAGTCAAGAATCTCAGAACTTGTGGACCACCCCCCACCAACCCAAGAACTGGAAACCAAAAATCTATCCAGCCTTTCAGTAGTCCAATACTCTCCTACTCTCCTATTGTTCCAAGTGAACAAACTATTGCCAGGCTTAATGTCAACCAGATGCAGGGAAGATATACTATCCCGAAAGAGATAAGAAGAGGGATCCAATCTCATGACTCCCCCCTTCTTCTCACTCAACTCAATGATAACATTAAAGTCTCCCACCATAATCCAAGGATGAAAAGGGACCAACCTTCGCATACAAGAAATATGAGACCAAAAGATTTGCTTGCCCAAACAATTAGTGGGTGCATAGATATTAGTAAACAAGATATGGTCTCTGGTCTCAAGACTCGCAGCAACCCCAAATAATGATGATCTAGAAGCCACCCACCAGATAGGGTGAATCTTTGAAGGATTCCACAGACATGCCACTCCTCCAGATGACCCAGCAGCCCCAATACACTGACACTCGCTTCACCCCCATAGCTTCGGCACCAACCCCATCATACTCTCCACCGAAAGTTTGCTTTCTTGCAAAAATAGGACATCAGGTGAATGATTCCTAATCAATTCCTAAACAACTTTTTATCTAGGGCCATTGTTCAAGCCCCTCACATTCCATGAAAGCACAATCATTTAGGAGGATTGGAAAAGTGAGAATCCAAAGTCTTTACTGACCCCGACTGAACCAAATTCTCTCCTATCAATTTGATTTTATCCAAATCCTTCTTTCTGCCAGCCTTTGAGATTTTCTCCGAAGCACTTTTCTTAATATCTTTTTGATGAAGACCCAGGTGAGCAGAAGACATTAGTTTTAGCTCCAGCCGGTTCCACTTTTAGAGCTATCTGGGAGGCCTCCTCCCCCACCAAATTCACCTCCGAAATAGGAGTGAGTCCCGCCTCAGCCCCTGCAATCTACTCCATCTCCATTTGTTGGCTTCCAGTCACTAGCAAGACTTAGGTAAAATCCTCCATACCTCTTTCCGGACCCCCCCTGAAGCACCTTGGTCCAAAGGGGTTAACCCCGAATTCACTTCCTCTTGATTGAGGTCGTCCAATGCTTCAAATTTGTTAAAGGTATCCTCCTCATGTCTATCCTGAAGGGACCTCTTCTGGCCATGATTTATGTTCCTTGTCTTAACTAAAATAAAACCACCAGCACCCACAACCTCAATTGACATAGTAGCTTTTCCTTTATCAGCCCTATCTTGGCTCTGGGCCAGTTGTTGAGGTTGGCACACCATTGGTTTATATCTAGGGCACTTATGTTGTAAATGACCATACTCATGGCACAAACGACAACAGAAAGGTAAGGTCTCATAATCTAACTGCTGAACCCATGAGTAAGAACTGACACATATATCTATAGAATTTGGCAGAGGTTTACTAAGATCAATTTCAACACAGATGCATGCAAAGCTCATTACCTTTCTCCCTAGGGTTTGCGATGAAGATCCCACTGGTTTCCCAGGTAGTGCGGCCAACATCCGTAACACCTCCTCCCGATAACACTCCACTAGAAACCGTGGTAAACGAACCCACATAGGAACCTTATTTGGGAGCTCCTCCAAAGGGTTAAAACCCACATGCCAAGGTTTGATAAACAACCCCCCCTGGTTGTAAAAATATGGGCCTCCTTCAAAGACCCTATTTTGATCCTCCATACAGTTGAAAGTAACCATGAAATAGTTGTTCGCTAGTAGCATAATCTCCATTTTCCCATCCGGTGCCCAAGTCCTCTACACTGAGTTTTCCAAGAACTGCGGGGAGACCCTCATTCCCAAAAATTTGCAGTATAGCATGTGTTTTGAAAAGTACTCAATGTCTTCAGCTATCATCTTATGGGGAATAACCAGCTTCGGCCTTTCACTACATCTCTTGAGACACCCATTAATCTCTATGAGGTGAGAACTACCAGCACTTCCAGACCCCGGTTCTGAGGAGAAAAGATTATTGGAAAATGTCTTCATATTCTGAAGTGGGGGTTTTGAACCCACCATAGCACGGAAGTGCATGGCTGGAGCCACCTGTGAGGCCTCACGACCAAAACCCGACATCGAGATGCAAAAAGAGTTAAAAGGCGACAAAAGACAACCAAAGACCATACCTGAAGAGCCCCTTGAGAAAGCACAGCCCCCCAAGACTCAACCCCTTCCAAGCTCCTCCTCCGAAGAAGCCAAACAAACCCCCGAACCCCACGGGAGACCCACGGGGTACCCACTGCCCGCAATAGTCTGTAACCCAACACCTGCACAGCCCAACCTCCCCTCGACGACCAACGAAGCAGCCCTCCCACCCCCGGCCGCACCCAGCCCTCCACTCTCCCCTGACTCCTTACACTTCCCTCCCCCTCTGCACCTACTGCAACTCCTCTCATGAGCTAGGGCTTCAAAACCCTAGCTCGGCTGCTCGCAAACCACTGCACACACACCATCTTTTCCACCCTCTTTGTAATAATTACTGGGTTCTTGTTATTCAATTTCTTTTAGAAATTTTTTATCTCCTTTTGTAATTTCATGTTAAAGTACACAAAACCCATTCCCATCATTCAATTTTCTTTAGTTGTTTCTTGTCTTCGTTTGCACTTTCAAGTTAAAAGTACACAAAACCCCCCCAAAACTCCCTTCATTCAAGGGGGATACCTTCTAAAGTATAGAGGAAGATTGTAGTTTTGCAATAATCTCTCTAGCTATTGGGATTTTTGCCACTTCCCATTGGGCAAATCACTTCAAATTTTATAGCAACAAATCTGTTTACCAACAAGAATAATTTTTTTTGTTTTTTATCTACTTGAATTTTATATTGGTTTTGCATTTTAATGTTAGAAATTTAGATTAGCATAGACCCTAACTCACTTAATTTTTAGATCATTTAATTTTGGTTATTATTGTATTTACCGAATAAAATGTGCCAAACATGAGAGTATGCATTAAAGGTAATTTTTTTAATCTAATTTTAAAATTATTTTTCCTATTTGAAAGATGATTAATGTCATGTAATTAATTGAGACATCAATTACCCAAGTTGATGCAGCTCAATTATATAATGTAACAAAAAAAAAAGTAATTTAAAATTCAAATCATACTTACATGCCTCACAAATGTAGGAGTCCTTAACAAGCCTTGGAACTAGGTTTATCTAATTTATATACAATATCTTAAAATTGTAGAGAATATATTTAAGAGGGTGTGCTTTAATTTTTTGTTGTAATTTCGTCAAATATTGTTGACTAGTATTTATCTTAGCAACCAAATTTGGAAATACTGTTTTCTTTTGAGAAATTTCGATCAATTTACAAGGATGGCCAATTCTAATAGGTATGGATATCTCTCCTATCATCTATCTAGTAGGATATTGAAGTAATGTTGTCTAATAAAAATAGAATATTGACTCTATGCGAGATGGGCAATTCAAAGAGTTACATGAATTTCTTTTCTAATAGATAAAGGTGGATGTTATATTTATGATATAAATGGGAATAAATTAATATTTTCAGTTATAGGTGCCATTTCTCTTATTTACAAACTCCAAACATGTGCTACCTTATGAAATTCAGAAAACCTTTGTTCAAGACTTGCGTCAATGTGGCTAGTGTGCTAGATTAATCTCCTTCAAACAATATATGTATATTTATATCAATATCAAAAAGGGAAAAGATACATATTTGAAATTGTTGACTCATGATAGAGTGTGAAAATCCTCTATAATATAAGCATGTCCTTAAACTATTACAATCATCAAGGTATTTTAGGATATATTGATCATAATGGTAATAACAAAATTGAAGTTGTTAGATGTGGCATATAACTAAGTCTAACAATGATAGTTGTGGTTGAAATTAACTTGTATAACCATGCATAAAGTAATAACTATGAGAAAAAAATATGAAAAATGATACTTCCCCATGGTATGCTGGAGAGAAGAAGTGGAGGTGGGTGCATGAGGGTTTAACTATCTAATGGAAATTATAAAGATAACATAAACCTAGATGGAGTTAGGTCTAGGGTATCTTTGAAGGCTTGTACATGGCTTTCAAAGAGTTCTAAGTCATGGTTTTAGTGGGATATTGGTTGTTGTCTTGTGTCTTTTTCACTATTTCCAATCGTTTCGATATAGCCTATAGTTTGGGTGTTCTTCTCCACTTTGTGGGTGTTATTGTGTCCCTTAGTGTGTGGGTATTATATATGACTTGTGGTGTATCTATGCTCGCTATGTTGGTTGGTAATTCTAGCCTCAATATTTGCTTTAGTGGATTTGCCTTTTTGGATTCAGTGTCTATTGGTGTTGGGGTTTCTTTCCCCTATTTCATTTTTGTCCTTGTGTTGGATCCTCTCTCAATTTTCTGACCTATTTATTTCTCTAAGGAGGCTTAGTTTTTGTTCCCCCCTCTCAAGCTAAGTGTTTCTTGGGGTTTCTTTCTAGGCCTCTTGTTCTTTACTTTGTGAGTGGTCATTGCTTTTGGTATTGTTTTCTCTTGCTAGGTTGTTTGCCTTGGTTTGGAGCGAGAGCCTTGTCAATTATATATTATTGTGGATCCCCTTAGGGTTCCCTTCCTTGCTTCCACTAGTCATGGGATGATGGGTTTATTAGCTAACATTGTGATCTTGCGAGTGTTAGCTAGATAAGAGTTTTGGTCTTTTTTTATATCCAATTTGGCTTCTGCTTCCTTTTGTTATGAGTTTTCTTCTATAGGTTCTTTAGAGGTAGATCCTACAAAATTTTATGGCTCGAAGATCAAGGTATATAGTGAAATCCATCATTTGTTTAAGAGGAAATATTGGAAACTCCTTAGTACAAATATCTTTGAATTATTGAAGGATTAGATGATCTTCAATAATAGGAGTTGGTCTTTGTTTTTTCTTAATGTAAACTAGTTTTATAGGGACACGAAACCCAAATCCCGCACAAAATAAAGCAACAAAAACATAGTCTAACCAACTGCTAACAAGATACAGAAACAGGGAAACACCCCAAAACAAAAAACTATAACAAACATACCTACAATAGGACACAATAGTAAAAGTATAAGAAAGATCTCTCATAAGCTCATCATTTTTTTGATATATTTTTCATTATTCTTCTAAAGTTCTTCCATAATAAACCTCAAGCTACTAGTCACCTGATGTTTTCTCCTAGTCCTGGTATAGAGTCTCGTGGATGCATGCACCTCCTGGTTCATCCTAGTCACATTGGTATCAAGGGATATTTCAACTCTAGCCATCTACTCCTTCTCTAAATAAATCTCCTCATTGACTCTCTTAAGGCCCTCGACACTATTGTGCACGGCTTCCTTACTGACCTCCACCAAACCCTTAAGTTTTCTCTTCAATTTTTGAATCTCTTTCTCCATCTTGTCAATTTTTACCTCATGCCCAGTCTTCATAATCTTGATGTCTTTCACAATCTACTAGGAGAGCTTCAAAAGTTCCTCAGTCTTATCTAGTGCAAGAGGGTCAGTGAAAGTAAGGAGTTGGTCTTTGTTACCACTCTCTATATAAACCAAATAGATTTTCCTTCCCTTTCTTAATACTCTCTTAGGTTGCATAGTTGAGATCATTCTCACCACTAATGTTCTAGAGATTCCTTGGAGAACCACTGGTCTCCTATGGTTCTCTAAGCATTCCATTTTATTATTGTAGTAATCTATATTGGCTTGCTGGACTCAAAACCAATTCCCTCCTAAGATTAGGTCAAATGATCTAAACTGTGTTATCCCTAGGTTCACATTAGTTTTTTATAATTCCTAGGTCAATTTAAGCTCAATGTAGGCAGACTTTGATCTTTTGTGTCTTAACTAGACCCAAACTGATGTAGGAGCTTCCCTCATTCTTGGCACATTTGCATCAACCAAAAGTATCTCCTTTTTATATTGGGTTTTTGTTTTGTTGTTTCAACATTTACTTATATATTTTTCTTGAAATGGCTCACTGGATCTTCTGGAGTTGTATTATTGTTGAGGACATGATCGTATTCCTTATTCCTAATTGCTAAGGATTTGGATCATTTTTTCGGTAATTTATCGATTTCATATTTTTTGACAGTTTTCAAACACTAGAACCGTTTCGACCTATTTGCATTGGTGAATCTATTGGATCCATTCACTGCCTTACAGAGCTTTCAGAATTGGCTCCTATGTTCCTTGATGTATGGCCGACCTTCCCTTTGATCAGCACTTCATCCATTGGATTTTCTAGATCAATCTCTTTGGTGGAGGCCAACCTATTGGTTTTACATGTTTGGTCTTGTTCTTTATGATTTGTCCCTTTTTGGGCTAACCAGATCCCCTTGAATTATATAAATCATTGTAATTGAGCATTATAGTTCAACCAGAGAAGTTAGAAGATAGATCTTAATATTTAGAGGTCTGAAATTGACCGATTCTGTAATTGAGCATCTATATTGAAGGTCAGTGAGCCAAATCTTGTAACCCATATGTTACCAGTTATCTGTAATTAGTTTTCATGATCCAATATATCTATATTTGCATTGCCTCCATCATAGCCTTGTGTTTCCATTATGTTTACTCTTGCTACTCAGTCCGAATTGATCACTTTGAGGTCCCTACTATCCCATGATGATACCAAGTGGTATCAGAGAGATTTTGTTCACCAGATTGTGTCGTCTTGAGAATTTTATTGTCGGGTGGCAGATTATGGATCTGAACTGCAGCTGCAGGTACTGGCATGAAGATGGCACAAAGAGGAAGCAGGAATGGTGGAGCACATGGGAATGCAAACCTTGTTGTGATAAAAATGTTGTGAGGAATTGCAACGCAGTTGGAAGCTATTGAGACAACCCAAAGAAGAGGCCAACATATTGAAGATGTTAGTGAAGATGAGGAATAAGAAGCACTGATAGAATATTTAGCAAATCCACCTGCAATCAATCTATATGAAGAGAGGTTTTTGAGGGTTTTTAGTAGGGAAAACACTAAACCATATTTTACCCTACTGAACTATGATGGAAAATTTGATTTAGATGAATTGATGGATTGGCTCTCTAAAATGGATAATTATTTTGATTTCAGGAACACCACAAAAGAAAGAAAGGTGAAATATTCCTATACCTGGTTGAAAGGTCATGCATATCTTTAGTGGGAAAATTTTCAAATTGATACATAGAGGAGAGGTAAAGAGAAAATCAAATCATAGGAGCGGATGGTTGCCAAGTTAAAATCAAAATTTGTGCTAGTTTATTATCAAGTGAACTTATCCTAGAAGTTGTAAAACTTGAAGTAGAAGGAATCTAGTGTGAAAGAGTATACCGAAGCATTGTACAAGCTGAATATCAGGTCCAAACATGTCAATGATGAGGTTGGAAAAGTTGTAAGATATCTGAATGGATTATGAATGTCTATACAACATGAACTCAGTTTGATCAAGTTACAGAGTGTTGACGAAGCTTATCAATATGCCCTAAAAGAAGAAGAGAAGCTGAGCAAAAGACATGAGTAGAGATAACAAGGTAGAGGTGGAAGTTTTTCTAAAGGAAGAATTCAAGGAGGAAGAGGATATGATTTAGTAAGATGAACCTATACAGATCAGAACAAGGACAAGGAAGTAAGCAAATATGCTAGTTCATATCGGAAGGATGATAGAAATCTCTACCAAAGAAGAGAACCTAAGGGCTACCAGAATTAGGGTTTTATAAAAGAGGATATAAGACAAGACATTAGGAGTTAACTTCATTGGGAGATTTTTTCATCAGGGGTATCCCCAATTTAGACCCCAAAGAACTACAACATTCCCATCCTCTCTTCTTCTCTCTTTATTTGAATGAAAAAATTATTCAGTGTATCAACATGGTCTTTATCTTTCACCTCTTCCTTGTTCTCTCTCCACCTTTGTCAAGTTTAGAGTTTGAATAGGTCTTGTATGTGCATTAAGAGAGCCTATTTAAGGCTACAAGTTCTCTTTGTTAGTGATTTTATAAGTTTAAGAAGGACATATTGTGTAGCATAATGAGAGCATAATGGTTTTAAAGATACCAAAGATGTTTCAAATAATAATTTATAAAGGTTTGTATGGCTAACACATTGAAATAAAAATGATAAACAAGACCATAAGAGACCTTATGTAGTTTATGATAATGCATAGATTCAATTCAATTCATAAAAAAAATGTTGATTTATAAAAATATAAAAATGTTAAGAGAATATTATAAAGTAGCATAAAAAGATCGATATGTCTAGATAACATTTATACATATTTGATACAGTATATATGCCACCTAAAGATGTTCCCATGACCAATATTGTGAAATAAAAAGTATTGATTTGAGCACCATTGCACTACATTAAATTGAAATATTTTGCAATATTATTTTTATCTTTAATATTCTAAGTTTTAAATAATTAGCAGCAATTTATAAAAATTATGTCATATGGTGGACGTTAGGGATGTAATTAACACTAGGTTTGCAAGGAACACTAGGGTTTTAGTATCTCTTTGTTTGTGATAACTACTTTTGAAACTGATAGTTTGAAAGGATGATACATGAAAGTCTTTAAAATTTATATCATTCTTTTATGCGCTCTACATAATGGTTTTTGGCCTATATAGCACCGATTGTTGACTAGAATATTTGGATGGAGTGTTGAGTTCTTTCTAAGATGACTTAGGGTATTTATGTTAAATCATTAATGGTTACACTCATGTGGAGATGTGTGCCAAATTGTTTTTGGCCTTGGTTATATCTTGCCTTAGTCTATAATTCCTTTTCTTCCACTGCAAAAGTGTTTACGGTTGACCTCCTTGGTGGATACATGTTTTATGCCTACACCTTTTGTCTGGCTAACATGGAAAAAGATTGGTGATGCTTGTGGAGGGTATAAATGAAAGAGAGAAATCATTATTGGAAGTGTAGAGATATGTGTAATGTTTTGAAGAAGTGCTTAATGCATACGGGAGCTAGTGAGTTGTAGATAACTACATTTGAATGAGCCAAGAAGTGTTCTAGAGGTATTGAGCCAAAAATGGTGATCATTATCAAATTGAAGTGTTATAGTAGAAATTTATTACAGATCATTCCCATTGCTTTGACATATTGAACCATGCAATTTTAGGTGCCAATTATTTTTTTAGACACACCTAATGGGATAGATTTAATGAGCCTTAAGTTATTTGATTGAGAGGATTGGTGACTTTATTAATAGATTTTGTCACTAGAAACATTATATGAGCACTTAGGAACTCTAATCTCTTGGTTCTAGGATTTTGCTAATAATTAATGTCAAAGGTAAAAACAAGGCCATATTATGAAGACAGGTATTTTCTCTTTTGGTATCATCTTTATCTTCATCAAGAAGGAATAGACATAATAGGCATTCCTTATAGTAATTAACATCACAACTAAGAATATAATCTACACCTACAACTAGTAGTTCCTCCTAACCAAATAGAATGTTATCCCATAATCCTTACATGGTTGTTCCATGGAATCAAGTCTTTGTCACCACTAATGGAGTAATTCCTCTTGTCATTATCAATAGGGATGCCTTTCAAATAGAATCCTAAAATAGGAAACCTCATTTCATTGGTCAAGCTGTTATTACACCTATAGAACACATCTAGGACTTTGCCAATACCTAGTCAACCAAGAATATTATAAAAAATAATGTGACTATTAGAGTCCTTGGCTCCTCCTTAATAGGAAGTAAATTAAAATAGTATAGAAATTTATTACCTGATTTAATTTTTAATTGTGGTGAGTGAGAGGAAAATCTTTCTATGTGGTTTAAGCAAAAAATTGACCATGTATCCTTAGTAGAATAACTCCATGCTATCAAAAGTGGTCAAAAATTCATGGATGACTTCTACTTTAGGTTCCAAATAGGTGGGATAGTTCTTTTTATCTTGGTTTAACCATCTCCCAAACATGCATTCATGTATTATTTGAAGGATTTGAGTAGTGATGTGACAATCATGACACCGTCCATGGGGAGAACAATCTTACCAAATGTTTATGGTATTTCTATAAGATCTAAAAATAATTTAATTCAAGTCAATTAAATATTCCTCTAATGTCTTTGTTCTTTGATATTGCGCCCACTTTCATTATAGCAACCAATTAATAGACCACTTCCACTACCCCTTTCCAATGGCTAGTACTATGATATAATATTATAATTATGAGAAACTTCAAACGATTATGAATAGTTAATGATTTGTAAATAATGAAATTAACTTGTGACCATAGATATCTTAACGATGTTTTTAACATATATATATTAAAGTTCTCACTTATCTAAATAACTACATCTAGTTCAAACACATGAAAGTAACTAGCTTTTCAACATATAATTGATAGTAAACTTCATGATACATTAAAGATTAATAAAAACTAATCCACAACAAATTTATGCTATTAAACAAATACACAAGAGTATGTTTTATGGTCTTACCAAAGGAAGAATTAGGAGGTTAACCCATGACTAGTTTTCCTTATTATATTATTAATATTTTTTAGTAGATTCAAGATATATCTAGAGAATATAATATCTCTACTTATTTACATTTTTTGTAGTTGAGTATTCTTCTACAAATAATTTTTGTACAACAATTTATAGCTAAAGGATCCTATTAGAAATCTTCATAACAACTAATTTTTCTGATATAAGTGGGTAAACACACAAAGTTGGGTCCCAATCCTGCGGAAGTCCGCGGGTTGGGAAAAGAGCCCACTAAAAACAGGTGCCTGATTTTTACAAATCGAGCACCAATTTAGCTTCTGGTTCCTGAGCCATTAAGAAAGGGACACTCGTTTAGCAACGGGTGCCCGTTTCTTTCAAATCGGGCACTCGATTTGAAAAAAATGGGCGCCCGATTTTGAAATGTATTTATTTATTTTTTTAAACCATTTTCCATCATTTTCACTGTTTCAAAAATGGGTAGACGTTTCAGAGGAGCAATGGGTATGCTCTCTCTAACTCGTTGTATCTCAAATTATCTACTCTCCCTCTCTCCCTCTCTATGTTTTAATCATGTGTAAAAGTCTTAATGTTTAAATTTATATTTCTAAATGTTGTATTTAATTATAGGATTCTTTTGTAAAAGTCAAATGTTTAATTTATGTTTAAATTGAACTTTAAAATGATAATGAATATGAATGTGTTTTTTTTTGTGTGTGAAAAATAGGGTTCTTAAATTTGATAATACTCTAGTTATCACTATTAATCCTCACTACTTCCTAACTTAGCCCAATCATGAAACATGATATCAATATCCTCAAAATAATATTTAACATATGTAATTCTAAACTTCTCAAACAAGGATAATATATTCAAAAGATATGAATCCCAAGTGGTCATGTTTAGAAGGTGATTAATGCCATGTAGACTAAATCAATTGGGTTTATGGAATTGGTGACAATAATCTAAAATAATAAAAAATATTTAAGATGGATATTAGGTCTTGATAGGATGAGTACTTGAATAATGAGACAAGCCTTTAAATTGTCAAAACATGCAAGACCTATGATATAATAAATTTCCTCTTAAGTATCACCATCGAAGGGTTTGTGATCTTCTTCTACAAAGGGAATGAAACAATATACAATTGGATCCTTTAGGAATGGAGAGATATGAGGGTCTCCATGGATTTCCTAAAGTCAATTCCAAAGAGTGTGGGGGAAATCAATATCCAATGCAATACATATAGAATCATGATCTTGATACTAGATCAAATCACTCCTACATGGTCAATGATGTTACACCAAGATTATATAATTTCTAGTGTTTCTTGTTTTTGTATGACTACATAAATAAAAGGAAAATGATTACACCACCTAAAACTTATCAAGATATCATTTTACAAAAGAATCATGGTTATCTCTTTCTAATTTTACCACAAAAGGATGAATAGAGAAACCTATGATACCTCCTCAAATAAAAACTTAAAAGATCAATAAAATCAATACATATCAAACAAATTCATCTCATGTAAGACGGTCATTTTCAAGTGCCAAGATGTCCAAGTAAATGACTAGAATGCGAAATCACAAAAAATAAAATATAAAATACAAGGGAATATTCTAGAAAATAATTGTGTGATCTATGAAGATTTATGAACCACCTTTTCAAGGCCACATGAAGCATGAAAAAATATTCTCTCTATCAAAAGTTACAAGGCTTTAAATTTACATAGATTGATTTAAGTTAAGAGGACAATAAATCACACTATTGGCAAATTTAATAAAAATAAGAATAAAATATAGATCAATATTGGAATCACATTTTGTGGGTTGCGACTTTGAACAAGAAAATACCAATATAAAATTGAATATAAAAAAATAGAGTTTTTTTTGTTTTAACTCCTCCAAGAGTACAAAACCTACTATTTGTTCAAGCTTCAACTTAGTGTAGTACTACTATTTGCGATCACTAAATCATCCAATGATTCTAGAAAATAACACAACAAAGTAGTACATGTATTGACAAGTTCATGGATATAACTTATGACTTTAATGAATTTAGTGAATTTAACCAAAAGAGAGTAGTTGAATTGAATCCTATCAAGTTGAAAATATAAAGTGGTAGCCTAATTGACGATAATGGTTAAATATTGCAAGGGTACTAAATTGTAATTCCATGGAAGTTACCTTCATTATCTAAATCAATGGAGTCATTTATTCATTTATCCATTCTCTCTCTCTCTCATGATTATTTTTATGATTTTGATGGAACTTATACTAATTCATCTTTAGATGTTAAAAAGTATTGTTTGAGTTGCATGGGAATTATGATGTTTTATTTTGTAGAATATTTCTTATACTTTGATTTAAGTGGATAATATTTCTTAAATGATACTTATTATTATCCAACTATTAATAATATTATAGATCTATGTGAGTTTCCTTTTTTTATATTTAAGTTGCTAAATTGTATTTAATTATGTTTTTTTGGAAGGTGAAATGTAAATTAAATATTTTGTAATTGTAATTATAAATTTTCATGTTTGTAATTGTAATTGTAAATTTTCATGTTTTTAATTGTAATTGTAAATTTTCATGTTTGTATATATATGCAGATTATTTTCACATAATGGATGAGTTTGAGATAGATGAGCTATTAGGTTTAGCACCACCTCCACCTCCACCCCCTCCACCTCCACCTCCACCTCCACCTCCTCCTATTAGATGTGAGCCTCATCCACCTCTGCAGTTGTTACACTTTGCAGATAGTATGCAACGCATTGTACAGTCTTTGAAGGCTTTAGATAGCAAACTAGATAGCTATCGTAGTTAGCGGGAGGGATTTTGTGCATTTTACGCTGATAACCTCACATACAAACAAGTCAATGAACTAAAAATAACAAAAATGGATTTGAAACAATATTTTGTGAACCCTAAGACGGGTGAAGAGATAGATCCAAAGAAGCCACAGATCTCTATTCGATGGTGTAGGCACCTAGGCATTGCTAGACACTTTTGGGAGTGGTGTTGGATAGTCTTTGACCATCCACCGCACTCCAATAATCAGGTCCTGATGTATTTTTTGAAGAAATTATGGGCCGAATTTGAATTGGGCAAAAATCCCAATTACTTTGATATTAGATCATTTCAGGGGGTTGGGAGAGGCATGCCCTAGGATAGACCAGGAGTAAAATTGAGCGACAGGGTTAGAAACAGTGTGCGCGATGATCCATTGGTTCCTCTTCCATCACCAGTTGTTCCAGCACCTGTGCATCACCGAGCAATGGATTTTTCTGTAGATTCATTGAGTGCCCTGTTGGGCAATTTGGTATAGCAGTTGTGTGAGGTGAGGGTTGCCTCCAGCTTAGCACATGTTTGCACGAACTGTGGGGACGTATGTATGGGTCCACAGAGTGAGGCTGCCCCTGGAGGAGATGGTGACTTTGATGATGCTGATGTTACCCATGGTGGTTATGATGATGTCGAGGAGGTTGCACATGTTGATGTCATCTCTTCATATGTTCATGTTTGTTATTTTTAGCAATTGTAGGATTCTGGATTGTTTGATGGTGCATCACATGTACACCCTCACCCATCAGTTACTTTACCGGCATCACATGTATGCTTTTCTGCAATAATCTTGTAGTCTATATACATACTTTATAATTTATATATATATATACAAGTTTGATTCATGCTTTATATATGTTGTTCAGGTTGATACCACTACCAGTATTGGTATGGCTATGGGATTGAGCTAGATGCAACCATCGACATTGTCATTTGCAGTGATGATTAGAAAAATAATTTCTAATTTGTTTATATTATGTTCCTGGCTTTTATAGGGATTGTCAAAATTGATGTACAATGTTTTTTTTTGCAGGACTTGACTGCAACCACTTTTCTTGTATAGGAGGGCGGAGACACTAATATTGCACAAGAGGGTGGAGTCACTGATACTACACAGGAGGGTGGAGACACTGATATTGCACACACACAGGATGATGCATCTCAGGACCACCTGCAGTAGGATGATTCATCTCATCCACCTTCATGTGGAGTGAAGAGGGTCGCAGATGAGATGCACTCGAGTTCTTAGATTATATATTTTAGATCATGTCATATTATTATATTATGAACTTGTTAGGATGCCACTTGTTATGTTATCTTGGGACTTGTTATTATGTAATTATATATAGGACTTGTTGTTATGTGATTATATATAGGACTTTTTATTATGTCATTTCATTGCTATTATGATTTGAGGTCGTGTTATGTGATTTGGTGCACTCTAGTGATTATATAGGTGATGTTGTTTTGTTATTATATTATTTTTTCAAGACTTGTTATTATGTCACCAGGAATTGTTATGTGATTGTATATAGGACCTTTTATTTATGACTTGTTATGTGATCTATTTATGACTTTATATTTTAACATTGTGATTGATCATCTTATAGTGCAATAGTTTATAATTTAATAAAATAATTATCCCAATTTATAATAACACCCTATTCTTAAAATAATAATAAAATCAAGAACTTACAATTAATCTATGAAGAGATTATGATAAAATAAATATATCATAAAAAAATAGAATTCAATTGTAACACAATTACAATGTGGACAAAATAACATTAAGAAGAAGGGAACTAATACAATATTGTTTATGAAACCAAAATTGTATCAAATGTAGACAAATACAATGTCAAAGGGACAAAAAAAATAATTATCATGATTAAATATAAAAGAGTTCACACAAGTAACACAAACTTACATGCATATAAATTTTATATGAAAATTATAAAAGTATTATTAATTATAAATTAATCTCATAGAGGAATCCAATAGATTGATGGAACTCAGGCTAACAAAATTATTAGGAAGGTTTGAAGAACATTATTCAATAATTTTCTAAGCTTTGTAAATTCCCTAGCCCTTGATGTTTGAGTGATACAAAATTAAATGTCATAGACATTTGATTGGAAGTAGACATAGATTCTTTCTTGTCAATTTCTTTTTGATATGCATAATTCTTTTGACATTTTGAAGGGTTGGAATAGGTAAAGGAAGCCCTGCTATATGGAATAATTACATTGAAATATGGTAGGTGAACATTGTGACCTCCTTTTCCATAATATAATTCACTTATATAGCTATAATAAAGCCATTGGGCAATGAGTCTATAACAACCTCGAATGCAAAATGTGTAATAGAGTAAGAGCTGCAAACATAGTATCCACTTTCCTCTTAAGTTGACCACACTACTTTACTAGTGTATTGAAGGTTTATAAGTGCCGATAGTAGTGGTATGAAAAGCATGGATAGAATGGAGGATGGCTAAAGAGAGTGAGACATAGGAGGCAATAGAATGGTAATAAAATTAAAAATCACACTATAAATATAGATTTGTCATACAATGATAAATATAGAGTTGTCATATTTTAGACATAATTCTATCTTTGAACTTACAATTAATCTATGAAGAGATTATGATAAAATAAATATATTATAAAAAAATAGAATTCAATTGTAACACAATTACAATGTGCACAAAATAACATTAAGAAGAAGATAACTACTACAATGTTGTTTATGAAACCAATATTGTATCAAATGTATATAAATACAATGTTAAAGGGACAAAGAATTTTTTTACTCATGATTAAATATAAAAGAGTTCACACAAGTAAAACAAAATTACATGCATATAAATTTGAATCAACCTAATGTACCATCTGCATCCTCTCTCTTCTGCAATGCGTCTATGATTGCCTCATGCTTTTCTACTGAAAGTGTCCACAATACCTTATTAGCAGGTCTACCTTTGTATCTTTCTAATTTGATGCTTGTTGCCACCACCAAATGAGAATAGTGTATAATCTTCTTTTCTGATTGGTAGTTTTCATAAGCCACTAAGCCATTCCTTCTTGTTAAGTATTTGCATAGCCATGTGCCAACTACCACAACAGACCCAACTGGATACTAAAAACCATCATCATGTACTTGATCACATATCAAATTTTTCTTAGGTTCTACACATCTAGCTAGCCAATACTCAACCTGCTCATCATTATCCTCAGGTGCAACAACAACATACACATGTCCTAGAAAACAAATTTAAGTACATGTAGAAATAAAACTTGTTAGAATTTATAATTCAAATATATAATCATAAATTATATGACAATACATAAAAATATATAATTTAAAGTTATAAACAAGAAATTGAATTAAATTACCAGGTTGTATGAGGTCTGAAACACAATCATAATCTTCTGATGCAAATGCATGATCTGGGTCTTCATTTCTTCTAACATCTTCATATTGTGTCTCACTAGGTGTTAAGGATTTGTGTTGCCATTCTTTGTGTCACAACCCTCCTTTATCACCTTTTTTGATTTAAAATACAAAACTTTATTTATACTCTTTGGATGAATTATTGAATGAATATTGTAAGGGAATAAATTAATAAACCACACACACATGGAAAATGCATATATATTTTAAATTGTTATTTAATTTCCCTCACCCAAATTAAGGCACATGTTGTAGGAGGAATAAGAAGCTTCTAGAGGCTTCTCCACCTCCTTGCATGTAACTCCTCCCACTAAGCCTAATTAATTTGCATGGAGGCCAAATTGGGAGAAGAATCTCTTTTTTTTGAATTAAAAAATAGGTAGTGGGAAATTGTAATTTCTTTTATAAAATAGGTACAAGTTTCAAAGGAAAAGCTAGCTAATCTTGATAAGAAATTTCTGCAAGTTGAATTCTCTTTGGTAGTCCACTTCATTGGCAGCTAGGATCTTGTTGGAGGATTTTTCTTCAAATTGGAGGATCAAGGAAGACTCCACACCATCTTCAAGCATCCAGGTTCCTCCAACTTAGTTCATGCATCTCATTTTTATGGTAGATTAGATTTGATTTGATTAATTATGAGTATGAAAATTTAATTGTATCTTGTTAAAGAATTAGTTTAGTTTTCGTAGAAAATGAGAATCCTGATTTTAATAAGATTCATTGTTAAATTTCTTGATATGAAATTAGTTTTTAGATTTTGTAAAGAATGAGATTCATTGTTTAAATTTTTGATAAGGGATTAGTTTCAGATTTTTAGAGAATAAAATTCATTTTTTTTTGATAAGAAAATTTGTTTCAGATTTTGTAGAATGAAATTCATTTGTTTTGAAAATAAGATTCATTGTTTAAATTTTTAGTTTCAGATTTTAGAGAATAAAATTCATTGTTTTTGTCTTAGATTTTGTAGAATGAAATTAATTTCTTTTGAAAATAAGATGCATTAGTTTCAGATTTTAGAATGAAATTCATTGTTTGATAAGAAAATTTGTTTCAGATTTGTAGAATGAAATTCATTTTTTTTCTTGAAAATAAGATTCATTGTTTTGATTCTGATAAGAAATTAGTTTCAGAGTAAATAGAAATTAGATTATTATCTTTAGTTTATTTTGATAAAAACTAGATCCCCCTGTGTGTATAAATAAATCTTCTCTCTCTGTGAATGAAACTTCCCTGTGAAAAGAAATAAATCTTCTCTCTCTGTGAATGAAACTTCCCTGTGAAAAGAAATAAATCTTCTCTCTCTGTGAATGAAACTTCCCTGTGAAAAGAAATAAATCTTCTCTCTCTGTGAATGAAACTTCCCTGTGAAAAGAAATAAATCTTCTCTCTCTGTGAATGAAACTTCCCTGTGAAAAGAAATAAATCTTCTCTCTCTGTGAATGAAATTTCCCTGTGAAAAGAAATGAATCTTCTTTCTCTGTGAACGAATCTTCCCTGTGTAAAGAATAAAGGAAATAAAGAAAAAAAAAACCTCTCTGGCTATTGCTTCATTGTATTTTATCTCTGAATATCAAGCTGCCACATTGTCATTCCCTGTTATCTACCCTGCTCTGGGTGATTCTCAATAAATTAAAATACAATACTCCTATTAAAAAAAAAAGTAATAACAATAATATTATAAAAACATATATATATATATATATATATATATACGAATATATATAAACAACAAAAAAAAATGGAGATCGTTCAAACTTAGAAAAAACCTATTAAAACCCCCATAACGCCTGGCGTTTCGCGCAAGGCAGGCGTCGGCATGCAAGAACAGTACGTCGTAACTGTCGCAGTAGTGCGGAGGGGCCCGCGGGTCCCCTCACCTCTGCGGGCCTGTGCATGCAGAGCCACAGGGGTGATGGGACCCATGGTCCCCACCCCGCGCCCTCATACTACCCAATTAAACTTATTTAATTAAAGGTTCCTTTCGTTTTGTTTTTTTTTTATTGTAAGTCGAAAATTTTAAATTGGAGATTTTTTTGTATACTCAATTTTTGTTGCATCAATCTAGGGTGGGTTATTACACTTTGACCCATTCCGTATTCTTGCATTCTTCCCATTCACATGCAACACAAAATTGACAAAAACATGCAAGCTCTCTAGTCCATATAGTCCAAGTGTTAGAATTAGAACTCTTAAATGAATGCCATCTATTTGACCCATTGATTGTATCACAATCATATCTTGGAAGTATATTCTCCTCTTTAACTAGCTAGAAGAAATGTCTAATTGTAGAGTTTTGACTTGATTCTATGGATAAATTTTCACTACACCAATCCACAATTGCACTTGCATTTTTAAATTTAGCCTTTTCCTCGAATTTGAGTTGCTCTCTGCAAAGGGCTCTCTTAACACATGCACCAACACCGTCATGTTCTCCTTTCCCGTGTCCAGCCTCAAAAAAGCTCCTCATTTGTTCTATATTAGTTTTCTTATGAATCCTACTCAACCAATAAAACATTCTAGCATTCTTGAATTTCCCTGCACAATTATCAGACCATATTAGATGTTGTGTCATCTCTATTTCTCTCTCCCTCAAATTCTGAAAAAATGTCTTGAAGCAATACTAGACAAACTTAGATGAGTGTAATTTATTATCACTCATATAGAAATGGTACTCTCTCAAAATTTTGCGATCCTCTTTTGTACTATCTGGTGCATGCCTATAGACAATATGGATAAAAATCGATACTTGCATTGAATTGTAGTATTGTGACTAGACCTCATCTTGTGGTGCAAGTGTGTAGTTCTCTACAAAGTCAACAACAGAAAGTATACTACCAACAAGAAATGTATCCTTACATATTTGAAACTAACCATCGAGCCATCTAGCATTTTGAGTGTGTTTAACATATTTAGGTACGATGTTACTCTTGAATTCATTCATAAATGCATGAACACTAACTTTTTCAGTGATTAGATCACATCGATTTCCATCCTCTCCATCCTTCAGTGGATACTCAACAGTTTTAAATATTTTAACATCAACTAATTGTTGTCCAAAATCATTTGAAATATTTTCATGCAAACATTCATCCAACAATGCAAGATTGCCACATATATCACATAAACCAGAAACACATGCATTGAAAAGAAAATTTTGTTCATTTAGTGGGTTGTAAAGAAAACTTGAAATAAACTCCTTTATAGTTTCAGGTGGTATATTTATACCACATTCTTGGAACATTGCATTACTATGCATGGTAACACGTATATATCAAAATACATCATAATGGTAGCAAAATTGAACATGAGTTTTGCAACAACATGTGACTCTTTCCTTGTTAATTCGAACATACCAAGGTTTACACTTTTCAAAAGACCTTTGACAAATGCTAATAGTCAACACCTTATCATCCAAAAAAAAATTATACAATTCAGTTTAAGTCATGTCCAATAGGTGTTTTGGATGTGGATCATGAATTTTTGACCCAACTCTTAATTTAAGAAGATCTCTAACATTAGGTGATACTCTTGTATTATCCTGCCAGAATTTTTTTCGATCAAATTTTTGACTTCACTAGTAAGTTTCATATCAGACCTTGGTAGTCTACCACTAAAAGTCCACAATTTGTTTTCCAGATCACTTTCAAAATTAACTCTTCTTTTTACAACTCCTGACAAAGTTTTACGATGAATATTAAGATATCCACTTATGTTACTCATCATTCTTTAATTAGAAGTTGTTTGGCTTACTAAAGTTGTTGTTATTGTCCGTCGTGTCGCATTTTTATCTTTAGAATGACTTTTCTTTCTAATTGTATCAAAGGCGCTAGCAACAATCGATACAACTTGGTTTAAAGACTCGTCCTTCTTCTTGGGTTTGACATAAATGTCTAACTTCTTCATCACTTTTTGCATTTTAGTCATTTTAATTAGTTGTACCATTAATTGGCATTGAAACCCAAATTTCTTATTATAAAAAAAATGTCTAAACAATCTATTGACATTATTGGTTTTAGTTGCAGGTGGATTTTCAATTTCATTTGGAGTTTCAAATTTGGTTTCAATTTCAATTTCAAGTTGAGATCTAGTTTCATTTGGGGTTTCAATTTGGATTTCAATTTCAGTTTCAACTTGAGTTCTAATTTCATTTGGGGTTTGATTTTCAATTAGAATTTCATTTAATAAGTAACCTGCTTCTACTAAATCACCAATTTCTTCATGAGAAAAAACATAGGGTTGTGAAGACATACATGCATCCAATAATGGATTAGAAGATGCACCTAAATTAAATGGTTCTATTGTGTTTCCTTCATCAACATTTATGGTCTCATTGATGTTCTCCTCTTCTGAAATGATTGTGGAACTTGAAGCTCCTTGTCTCATTCTTGATCTTCTCTCTCATTGACACATTGCCTCCTCCCTATTTGCTACAATCTCCTCAGTTGTTAGAACCTTCCTTTGCCTCCTCCCTATTTGCTACAATCTCCTCAGTTGTCAGAACCTTCCTTTGCCTCTTCCTGCATTGATTTGATCCCATGGCTACACCAAAATTTGAATTCGAATCGGTCTCCTTACCAAATCGACAATAAGACAAACAAAGAGAATGATTAATCAAAACATTCTATTTACAGATCGTACTTGTCAGGCAATGATTGAAAAATCATTCAATCTCTCAGATTTGTGCTTGTGGGTCAGATTCTGGCCTAATGGATCTTTTCAAAAATGAGCGCCCATTATTTAATGAAATGGGTGACCATTTTTTTAATCGGGTGCCCATTTTTAAAACGAGCGCCCGTTTTTCTTTCAATGGTACAAAGCGAAACGGGCGCCCGTTTGTTAAAATTAGTGGCGGGAAACAACCCTTAGAATTTTTTTTTGCTTCGAGATAGGCTTGGTCCCACCAAGCCTATGCTTGGACCTCCAAAAAAATGACTAAGGTAAAATGACATCAGATTTCTACCTTGGCCTAATTTTTTGAGGGCCTTTCTAATTGAATTTTTTGTCGAAACGAAAACCCATTAGATTTTTCAGCGTCCTGATTTCAGAAATGTAAATTTCATAGTGATAAGATTATTTTTACTTTTTTTTTATTATTTATTAATCAAAAGTGGAACCTAAACCTAAAATACCAAGGTTCACTAAAACTTTAATAACTTTTTTTTTTAGGATTTTAGAAAAATAAATAATATGACATCAATCTACATAAAATTATTTTGAATATTAAAAAAAAAACAATTGAAAAATATGAAATTTTCATCAAATTATGGTGGTTGTACACCCAATGTTTTTAAAATATACTATATTGTCTTTTAAAATTAATAAAAAAATATATATTCAATAAAAAAATAAGAAAAAATATTCTCATCAATATTTGGTGTCTTAGGTATCATTTCCTAGAAGGATTTGCAAAAATTCATTTATTTGCATCAAAAAAGGGTGGTCATACACATGTGTGGTATGGTCCTGAAACAAGCATTTTGAAAAACTAGTTTTTAAACATGCCTACTAAAAAGGGATTTCTAGCATGTGGGTATTAAAATAAATTACATATTTGAAAAGTAGACTCCAAGCACTACATTTAATATTACTGAAGTTTTATGAGATTCAATCTCTAAGTGCATCAAATTTCGACATCAATCGATAGAAAATTTGAAAAATAGAGAGAACACTTCCACTTTTTACCCAAAAGTGGGACTCAACTTCTTGCAGCCACCCAAGTAGTCTAATTCTGCATCCTCTATTCCCAATAGTGTCTCATATTAATTATTATAATGGAAAATATCATTATATATTCTATGGGGCATGTATGGTTCTATGTAAGAAGTAATTCCTTTGGAAGTACTTCTTAGCCAAGGAGAGACTAGACATGTGATTTCTCCTCTGAACATATAGTAGAATTTAAGTATTTCACTAATATATGTTAATTTGGTGTTAATGTTATAATTGTTTTATTGGTTTAATTTTCGTGACAAATCAATAATAAATTTAATTATTTAAGTAGTTTTTCACATAATGTCATTTGCTATGTTTTAATTTTTATTCAATAAATGGGCAAATAGATGAATTTATTTCTATTAAATAAATTACCTTTACAGTACATTTAATGTTTCATAAGATCTTTATATTAAATTAATAATTTACCTTTAATTTAAATACTAAATCATTAGAGATTAAAAAGTTAATTTACATGACACAGTCACAAATATTCCTATCAATGAATAGGAAGAGTATGTTGCTCCCATACTAGAGATGGAAATACATAGAGGTGATAATAGCATTTATTATATGATGATACGCATCATGATAGCCCTAATCTATCTATTATATACCCCTAAAATACCTTGTACTATTAAGTGCAAAAAAGGAGGATAGTGAGGACAAGATGGAGACTACACCTATACCAATAATGAGGCTATCATAGAGATGATATGAGGGAATATAGATATAAAAAAGAAGAGGCCAAAGACCTAAACTTAAGCAACACAAATACTACAAAAATGACAACACCCATGACAACACCTGTGAGACCTTCAAATACACTAGATATCAATTTAAATATTGGGGATTGAAGTGATAAAATGTTATATATATGTATATGTATATATATATATATGTATACATATATACATATATACATATATATATATGTATATATGTATACATGTATATATATGTATATATGTTTACATATATACATATACATATATACATATATATATATGTGTGTGTGTGTGTGTGTGTGTGTGTGTGTGTGTGTGTAAATGTATATATATATGTATATATACATATACATGTATACATATATATGTATACATATATAAATATATGTATATATGTATACATATAAACATATATGTATATATACATACATATATAGATGTATATATGTATACATACATACACATGTATGTATATATGTATAAATATATACATATATATATATGTATATATTTATACATATATACATACATGTGTATGTATGTATACATATATACATCTATATATGTATGTATATATATGTATATATGTATACATATATATATAAACATGTATATATATAGATGTATATATGTATACATATATACATATATATATATATGTATACATGTATATATATATATATATGTATACATATATACATATATATATACATGTATATATATATATACATATATACATATATACATATATATATACATGTATACATATATATATGTATATATATATATATATATATGTATGTATGTGTGTGTGTGTGTGTGTGTGTGTGTGTGTGTGTATGTATATATATATATATATATATATATATATACATATATATAAAATTTAATTATAACACGATATGTATATTGAATTATATTATAAGATGATAATTAGGTTGAATTTTTTTTATTTTCCTTTTGTATTGCACACATAAGAGTGGCTCAACTTCATTACTTGTTTTTTTATACAAAATTGTCCCTATTTTTACCTTGAGCATGGTCTGTAGGTTACTTACCGACCACAACAAATGCTAGGTAAATATATAGAGACTTTTAAGCCTATTGAAGAACTTCATGTTACATGTGAGGAGGCTAGAGTATGGGAGGATAACAAAATTTTGAAGGTGGTTTCTATCACTAAAAATTGGGACTAATTTATTTGGTACTTAGTACTACTTACAATAGAGTGAGGCTTGAAAAATGAGAGAAGAGAGTGTAAACGTCGCATGTATGATGCTCTATAATGATAGCAAGATTAAAGAGCCAAACAATCTTACGTAGGATCTTGTTAGTACCACCTATAAACTTGGACCATTGCAATATTTAGGAGCTAATAGACAAAATTATAGTGCTAGGATAGTGAAAATTGTGACTCATAAAGTAGGTTAAGTTGTTGAGGGGCATGGCCAAGTGTCTTGAGACATGTAGTGGGTCTCAAGCCCTTTCACAATCCATAACCTTGATATGAATAGCCACCATCATAGCTAGACCATCTACCTACTATTCAGGGCTCAAGCTTCCATGATCCACCATGATGTAGATTATTATATTTGAATTTTTATATACTTACACCATATTTTGATATATTGGTGATTTTGTAATACATGGCACATTATATATATGATATTTTATTGTTTAAAGTGATGCATATGTGTTATAGATGTCTTTTATTTTACAAGTATGTTGTACTATTATTAAATTATTAAATTAAATACAATTAATATTTAATCAAATAGCTTGGATAAATTATGTAATTAAATATTACAAAGAACTAATAAAATGATAGGAATATAACTATTTAAATAAAATACTATGAATATATAATCAAACAATAATATTTTATTAGTTAATTTAGTACTACAAGAATATAATTACATAATAAAATTGAAATTTTTGGTAAATAATATATATATATATATATAATTTAAAAATATAATTAAATTGTTCACTAAATAATACAATTATTTCCTTGAATAATAAAGTAAATAAACATGTTAAAAAATTTGATTAATTTTTTTATGTAATCGACATAATTCAAGATGTGTAAGTATGAGATGTTTTTGATAAAGATAAATGGGTTTTACATGGACCCAAAACCAAAAGTTTTACAACAGCTAGCTATCAGCCAAACAGACATGAACCAACATCAAAACAAGGGAGTAACCTCGAGCAGTCATGAAAACAAAGGAAACACAGACTAACAAGACAAAACAAAACAAAAATCTCTTAGATAAGAGAGAGCACGAGATCCTTGTTCTTTTGGATGGAAATCTTGTTGATTTCCTCTAGCTCCTCCAAAATGAATCTGGAGGTACCCTTGTTGTTGCTCCTGCTACTAGTTTTGGAACTAGGTCCAGTGGTTTTGCTATCTCCAACAGCCATATCTTCACCTCCAAGATCTTTCATTGGTTCGCTATTGTAGGATCTGTAATCAACAACCATGGAATTAATATTTTCAAGCCCCTCTATACTATTGTTCATGGCTTCTTTGCTTATGTCAACCAGCTTCTTGAGATTTTTCATAATCTCAGCCATAGACTGCTCCACCTTTTCAATCCTTTGTTCATGATTGTATTTCATCACGTCAACGTCCTGGGAGAGTTTTAGGGTCATAATCATGAGTTTCACAGGTTTGTTGGGCTCAGGGGAAGTAGTGAAGATATCAATATTCTCTTTAACCCCCATTTTGAGGTTATCAATTTCACGCTCAACTCACTTCTAGCAGCTCTCCTGGCTTCTCGTAGCTTCCATAACCAGATTCATCAGGTTACCAGTCCTCTAAATCCCATTGTTCTTTTTCTTGGATATGGTCCCCTATTTTTCTTTCAAGACATTGATAGGAAAGTCCAATTTAATTCCCTGATCTGTAATCTTCAAGCTATGGTCCTTAGCCACCATCTTTTTGTTTTTAGAGAGGGGCTCAGGCTTAGAGATTAGTTTGCTGGTGGTTTTGTATTTGTTATCTGCCCATCTGGGAGGATTCTTCTTGCCAAACATCCTAGGGGTGTCCATCATCTCCCCTTCATCCATAAGTTTGTATTCAGGGTCATCAAAAGGAACCCCACTTTCTTCCAAGTCCATTTTCGAGTCAAAGACATCCTGGATATGAATCTATAGGCCAATCTCAGAAAGAGGGGGCACAATTTCAAGGAATTTAGCGTGCTCCATGATGAGGAAATTAAGTCCCTCATGGAGAACAGGGTTGTTAGGGTTCTCCAAATGTTTTTCCAGATTATTTTCAAGGGAGGAGGCCAGATAGAAAGGAACGTAGATGATTTTACCATGCCTAAAATGATTTAAGATAGTCAAATGGTAGGAAAAGATGCTGGCATACTTGCCATCGAGAGAAATATACCTCATTATATAATCGGCCATGTCAGCCCAAGGGGGTTAAGATCTTTTCTATTGTAGTCACCATCAACCATCTTGGTGACTCTAGAGTGCTTCTTGTCTTTGTCAATGAAACTGGACAAGTCCTCCTCCCTGGCTTTCCTATCCCTATAAAATCTTCTGCGAGTCGTAGCTAGACTAGTGACCGTCGCCACTAAAGTTTCATCAGTATGATGATTGGCACCATAAGCCCTAAGAATCCCTTTTTTCCATCCATTGACAAAGGCCTTTGTAAGCAGAGGATAAGGGTTGTGAAGTTGGTCCAAGCAAGGGACAAGTCCTCCATCGACAACTTCCTACCACACATCTTTGTTCTTTTTCCATTTCTTGCAAGTAGAGGGCTCTTGTCTATTCTTATCCCCTCCAATTACAAGCCTGGTCACCGAATAGAAAAAAATGGGGCTCACCAAAGAAGGCACCGATGAGTCACAGAAAATGGGCCATACCCACAAAATTTCCAAATAGTAACAAAAAGGCCACACAATAAGGCAGGAAATCCAGTCGTCGAGGAGGTTTCTAGATCTTTGATTAGGGAAAACAAAAAAAAAATTGTTTTCCCATCAACTCAGTCAAGTCATGATGAGAGATCATTGATAAACATAGTAATCATCATGTGCCAGCTCGCACATATTTTTGGGGAAAGTAGCCCTTCTACTCCACCAATTGGTTGCCACGTATCCCACCGCTAGATTGTCCAGTAGATCTACCCACTTGTTGCCTTCCTGGTATATGTGCAAGATTTTGACATCTTCTAGCTCATTAATTATATTTCGACAATCCTCGATTAGGCTGGGTGTCATCCAGCTAGGGTTCGTGCATCGACTAAGACAATTGATAGTGTTTAGCAAGTTAGAATCTAACCAGACTTTAGTAAAGCCTTCTCTTTATCCATGTGTAACCCAATGTGGGCAGTTTTGGCTTCTTCATAGTTGTTGGAGTGGGTGCCTAGGGTGAGCGCAACCGTAGAAACCAGCAGACCAGATTGATTCCACCGTAGAAACTAGCAGAAACCAACAAACCAAAATGGGTGTAAGTATGAGATGTTATACAAGTGTCACATAAGAGATAAATTAAGGATGAAAAATGATAAAGAAACAAATTACACTTATGGGCTTCCTTAGATGCTTAATATCTATTGTAGATAATGCATAACTCATAGAATTATAAATGGAAGATATGGTATAAAGACCAAGCCAATTAGGATTAAATTTTCCTTTGATACTATTACTCGTGTTTATATTATGGTGATCCTCATAGAGTGTCAATCACCTACTAGGAAATAATGATGAAGAAAACTTGATTATATCTATTATTAAGAGAATTTTACTAAGATTGAGATGTTTAAGATGATTAACAATATTCTCATTAAGCATCTCAAGCTATTGAAAAAAAAAATGCTTTTTTCTCATGTAGATTATCATTAATAATTCCTTGAAGGGAAATTTGCAAAGACATTATTTCTAGGTCCAAAGGAATGATGGCATACATGATTATATAAGGTATAATAGAAGACATATAAATTATCTTTTGATATGCACATTATGTATACAAGAGTTCTATGTTCCAATATTGACAATACTTGTTTAAACTTTTAAGAAGTTTTTATTTTTATTTTTTTATTTGAATCCTTGTTTTGACCATTAGATTACAGGTTGTAAGGTGTAGAAAATTAATGTTGAATGTACAATTTATCAAGGAAATAATTTAAATGTTTATTCTATAATATAAAACCATATCTAAAAATAAAAGTGGAAGGGATTATAAAATAAGAAATGTGTTATTGAGAAGAAATCTACATATCAATTCAACAATCATCAATCAAAGCTGAAGAGGCTCAATAATTTTTGTAAAATAATTGATAGTACAAATAATCCAACAATGAATTTGAGAATAATGTAGTGAAATTTTACCTTTTGTATGCAATAACCACATGGAAAATTATGAACGAGAAATGTAATCATGGAGTTCCTATTTAGGAGCTTGGATAATATTTCTATGTTACTGAGGTTAAGAGAATTTATTGACAAATCAAAATAAATATTTTCTAAAATTTACAAATATTTTCCCATGTAAATAAGTTTCTAGACTAAGGATCCACCACCAAAATGATCCACAAACACCTAAATGGGCCTCTTGAAATGCAGATTGTATTTCAGATTTAGTTAGACAATTGCAAAGACACTTGATCAACAATCAGTGAAGGAACTAAAAGTGGGATGACATGATTGCTCAAACTTCCATTAAGGAGGAATGAAAAATTATCAATCATGTTCATAATATTTAGAGTGTATGATGCACCATAAAACCCGACAACATTTTAAAATACTCATCCCACTCTACTAAAACTAGAGGGTAACTATCAACTTACTTAAATAAACTAATCTTTGAAGAAGTATGAGCTTAACAAGTATCAAAACATGTCTCAAAAAACTTTGTGGATAATTGAAGCATATATAGATTCAAGTGACCAAACCCCCCCTTATATTTCAAATCCACTCTCAATTCAAGATACGTAGGACCAATTAATGAAACTGCATGCTTAGTGGGAGGAAAATGAGAGAACTCATATAATTGGGATGAATGATCAACACTACTAACTACAACAAAATCTCTACTTTAGTACTCTTGAACAGAGATTCCAAAATGCAACAATAAATTCATGGTATGTTGCAATTACACAAATAAACCAATTTTTATTTTATCAAAGATAACACACAACATGTTACAAATATTTTTTATTTCATCTTCTTTGAAAAAAAAACAAATAATTAAACTCTCCTAAATTTGAGCTCAATGTATTTTACACTCTTGAAGGGAGATGGCAAAATGCAACAACAAATTCATGATATGTTGCAACACAAACCATAACCATTATTTCTACCAATGCTCTACAAAAACACATATTCTCTAATGATCTAATTGGATTAAGTACAACATGAAAGAAATTTCTTTACACATTTATGACTCATGGGGTGCAATAAAAAGATTAAAAAAATTTCGTTGAAAATAAGGCATAGGGTATGGCATGTAAAAAAATACATATTAAAAGAGAGGGAGAACGCCTATCTATAACTATTCTAGTTTAATCACCACAAATATATTTTTATTTTTATGTTTTCTATTCAATTTTTTATGATAGTCAATGTTCCCAATTAAGAAGAAGAATAGTTCAAATTTCCCAAATATCAACAATTCAATACTACATTACTACATTCATATGTACCATTATCTAACATCACACATATATAGAGAGACAAATGTCATTCTCTTAATAATATTATAATTCATAGGTTGGACTTGAAGCTATTTAAATATAATGAATTTAGAATATGTATTCATCATAGAAAAGTAATTGATAATATTCATTCTATTATACTTGTCCTTGCTCGTTTATTTCCAAAGTAAATACAATGGAACATGTGTGAATGCTTTTACTAACTAATAGTTATAATTTTATATTATTTTATCTATTTTGATTATCTACATTTTGCATGTAGAACATAAATGAAGTTGTTCAAATATTATCATCATATTAATAATTTTAATAAATAAAAAACCATGGTCCTTAATATTTTGATGAGTAAGAAAATAATTTCTCAAATGTTTGGTTTTAATAAAAATAATACCCTTAAGCTCACTCACAAATTGTCTAAAGCAAGGTTGACATAAAATAATGAACAAAGTAAAATTGGGAAAAGGGATAAAAACATAATTTGAATTCCTATGTAATGAGAATTTTATGAATAACTTTCTTTTACCTTAAACAATCTTTAGTACCCCTACCCTAATCAATTTCTAATCTGGGTTTAATCTTGGTTAGCTTATCGTAATTTAATGTTTTAGTCAGATGTTTGATTTAACGCATAGCTATTGATGTGGTTTTCACACTAGTTATATGCTAGTTGTTTAGTGTTCCTATTTCGTGGTATTAATATCGGGCTAATGCTTTCAGTAAGTTTATATATGTATGCATGTATGACTCTTGGTTGCAGGAGATTTTAGGTACAACGCCGCATGAGTGCGAGGTTCGTCTTCACCTGGAATTGCAGGTTTGAGTGTACCTCTTTAATCCTTAGAGTTGGATTAGATGGTCGTAAGACCCTAGTTGACCTTAGTCATGCTCAAGTGAGCATCGTCAGTCATCGTCGGTGTTCCCTTTTTGTTCGGGTTTACGAGTCGTCTGTTTGGTTGACCTTCTCGGTTTGCGTGCTTGGTGTGTTTGGTTAAATGGATTAATTAGTCCTTAGTAGTTATTTTGATTAAATATGTATTCGTGCATTAGAGATTAATGGACTTGATTAATCGGGATTTCGTTATGCAATTTTTTTTATCGATATTGGATTTCTCGTTTTAATTTGGGAGTAAGTTCAATTAAATAGCTGATTTTGAATATTAAATGCATTTTGTATATGCTGTCGAAAAAGAAGGTTATGTATTTAATTGCCATAGATTAAATTGTATTCTGTTGGCTTTTGTAATTAGAAAGGGTAAATTGAATTAGATGAGAAAAAAATCGTTTCAGAATTGAAAAAGCAATTTAATTTATTGTAATAGTTAGAAAAGAATTATTTTAACAATTATTTTTAAATAAAAATTTTAATTCCCAAAAATGGAATTTTGGTCAACTCTTCCATATAACCTAATTTTTGGGGAAATTTTTGGTTGGAAAATATTTTGGGATGAAATTTGGGGGTTTGGATGGAGAAGGAAAGTTTTGGGAGCTACAGATTGGGGCTCTTTAGCAGATCTTGCCAGGAATGCGAGATCAGGTAGGATCTGTTTACCAAATTGGTTTTAAAAAAATATATATATATATTTCCATTCTGTTAAAATGGATTTTAGATTTAATTTTGGAATTGTGGGTTTAGATCTATGCCTATGCCTGGTGATCTTGCTAGCATAGCTGAATCGTTGTGTTTAATGGCTCTGTTTGGCCCAATGTGAGTCTTTGTTGAAATTGGGTGAGATTGGGGAGAATTATCATTCTGGAAATTATATTGCAAGTCTCCTTATGGGACTGTGTTTTTTTTTGTATTGTTATGGGGTTTTGCTGTTTGAAAGGAAGTGTTTAAAAACCCATATCTTGGATTATAGAAAATTGTTTTCCTTCATGTTAAATCAAAATATTAGACTTCGAAGGTTTTCATTTGTTATTCCATTTTTTATGAAAATTGAACTGTGTGTTTTTTTTAAAAAAAAAATATTTAATCATTGAACTGTGCATTTTTTTAAATTGTTTTTCGTTTGGGGTTCGGAGGGCGGGGAGCGGAGCTCCACCCGCCTCCTCCCTCGCTCGTCCCCCGCTCGTTTCCCCTACTCCCCCCCACGCTTGTTCTGAATACAGCGGCCGTGACTCACTGTGGTGGCCGCAGGGGCCGCGGTGGCTGCAGGGCGCCACGGACCTGCGGGCACCACAGTGGCACCGCCGCGTGGTTCCTGCGGCTAGGGTTTGGCTCGCCCAACCCCCACGTTGGGAGGTGGGCACGGACTTCGCCGGCCCCCTATAAAATGCTCGTTTTTAAATTAGTTTTTTTAACATGTTTTTTTTTTTTATGTATTTTTTTTTTTGTTATTCAAAAAAAATATATAATATTTTCATATTATTTAATGGAAATTTTCTATTATGTTTTTAATGATGAGCAGTGTGGAAATTCGTGTATTTTTATAAAGTAATCGATAATTATATTGAAATTTGTGAAATGTATTAATTATCGGTAATATATATATTTTATTAATCAGCTGGGTGATTGTGCTCTCTTGGTTATTACTTGTGTATATTCTTTTTATCATGGATTGATAAATATACTCTTTAATTAACAGTTAATTTTGGTTTCTTCTATACGTGCGTAGGGAAGTAAGATTTGGATTTTGGAAATGATTATCTTCCTTTGGATTCCCTTTTTATATTTATATTTCCGTGATCCGTAAAGTGCATCTGGGCTTGGAAAATATGAAACTGTAGAGGTTGGTTTTGAACCAGTGTGTCAATGACGTTTTAAGTGGAGTTTAAATATCTTATTTAATTGGTTAATGGTTGTCTGAGTTTTATTAATATGAATTGGTTTAAAAACTCATTATGGCTTAATATGTCTGTTCGATGCTTTGAACCTTAGAGAGTTAGAAAACCAAGAACAACCTACTCCTAGATGAGGTAGATAACTGTAATCTAATATGGATCATGTAGAAAAATTGATCGACGTTTAATGTTTAGATGAATTCGGAAAGATTGCATTTGTTGAATATTGTCTTTTCTGTTTATTGCCTATGCGAGTTTAATTTTTGTATTCGCTTTTAATTATGAAATGGCAAATCGTGCCTTGGTTGTTAGGACCCTGTCGTATGGAATGATTTGGGGTACCTGTTTTAGTCCTCAGTCCCGAGTTGACTGTTGTTTTGTGGTAGTGTCGTATTTTGGTCATATCCTCTTTGTGTGAGTCAAATGTTGAATTGTGGTTGACCATTGTTGGTCGGGTCTCTAGTTAGAGTACCGTCAGTAAGTGTTCATCTTTGAGTCGTGCTTGACCTAATGGTTGTTCCTCCCTTCTTGAACTCCATTCGTCTGACCATGTGTATTCCCTGGTTTTCAGTTCGTCTGAGTTTAGTCTAGTGTCGTATGGGAAAGTGGCTTTCGATTGGGGGCCGCGCCCAAAGTGGCTGCTGGGTAACCCGTCGAAAGTGAGTCTAATAAGTGATAACCTAATAGTAGATTATAATGTAATCTCTAAGTAAGATAATTGTGCCTCACACATGGGACGAGTGCTATCATAGATTCGACATGCTGTGAGAAGGCCTGAAATGGCAAACCACCATCCTTGTCTTCACGAGAGGATGTGTGGGTCCACATGAGGCTTGGATGGGCTGGAAACTCGGATTGGGTTGCCAAGGTAACCCAGTGTATGGGGTCGGGACCTATGAAGACTTGCCATGGTAACCATACCAAGTGGTGTGATGACACTTGTCCCTACGTTCGCTAGTGTGTTGTCGTTTTGTCCTGTTAAGAGTACCTTTGTGGGTCATCCTTTTGTCTCTGCCCTTGTGAGTATCGGTTTCATGTTAGACCTTGGGTGGTGATGGCTCAGTCTTGTGGATGCTCTTCTGGACCTTTGTATTAGCTTTGATTATGTTCAGCTGGATCCTGTTCTTTTCAGGGATCATTTATGTATTTATTGACCGATGCGGTCGCTTGTATATTGTTTATGTTTCGCCTTGATGGCCGGATTGTATTGGTGTAACCTCTTGTACTCTTAACTTTATTATTTATTAGAAGGGTCTTGTAGTTGAGCAGACCCGGAGATGTAGCCCTTTAGGGGTGAACTCCAAGATCATTATGGTGTTATGTGATGTTATTCTCTTATGTTTCCCTTATTCAGCTTTTTCTTGTATGATTAGCTTATGTTAGAATGGATAAGTGGATAAATGGAATTACCTTTAAATTCTTCTATTCAGTCCTTTCTTGAATGCCATGTTGATCGAATGCTTAAGTGGTTTAGATGAGATTTATCGTAGATGCATGTATGCAATCATTTTTTATAATGCAATAAATTGGAATATGAAATAATGTAACTTAGAGTAATGGAATTTATTCAGTTGTTGTTAAGGAAATTAAGTAGGCTGGAAAAGATCTCATATGTATATGATGAAATTTTAGTGTATTAGAATATTAGAGGTATGGTTTGTAATTTTTAAATGAAAAGCTTGAATGAAGATTATGATTAGATCTTAATGGATGAACCTTTGCTTGTGATTTATATTTCCATCTTCTGAAAGAAATTATCCTGTTTAAGAATTATCTCGTTGTTAAGATAATCAGCTTATTGGATTAATTGTGTGAGTTTAGTGAATTGTGATTTAAGTAATCTCGTTGGGAAACTCTTTAGGTGTTAGTTGATGTCTTCCGCTATGTAATCTAAATCTTTGATATCTTGTTGTATCTTAATGTGGTGTAACTTTAAAAAATAAAAATAAAAAATTATTGCACTCTATTCTTGTGTTTAGCTTAATCCCTTCGGGGTTTCCTGGCGGGGCATTACATTTGGTATCAGAGCCCATGTTGCAAACATTGGGATCTTTGGTGTCGCGTGTGCCCTCCATTGGTGTGAGGTGTATTGACCTTATGTGTATGCTTGTCCTCCTTTTGCATGTGAGTGATTGAGCAGACCTTATCTTGTGTGTAACGTGTGTGTGTTCACGCCTTGTTCTCACCTTCTTGATGTTGGTGTTTGAGTGTTTATTTGTGCATTGTGTGCTTATTGATGTCTTGGTCTACGATTACTCTTATTCTGAAAGAGAGTCGTATGTACCTTCCCTTATTGAGTGTTGTACTCTTTAGACTAATCCATTTGGGTTGGTCCGTAATTGTCTTGAATCTGAAAGTGCGTATTGTGATTGTTTAAGATTATGATCTAGCTTAGTGTTGTCCACTTGAAGGACTTGTATGGCAATTATTGAATGCTTATTTTGTAGAAAATTAAATGATCATCACCATTCCTCTCTCTCTCTTTCTGGAAATTAAAATGATTAGGATATGAGTAATTATCTTTGATTTGAGTTTCTTGTTTGAAAGAGAAAAGGGGTGTGGCTTCTTGAACCCTTGTGTGAACTTTATGACGCTTATGTTTTTAGATTATTAAAGGGCTATGGGTTTTAAAATTTATTTGGCTATTGGGAGGAAACTGTATGTGTGCATTTAAAGAATCCTCCATGTGTATGTTGTAGGAGTAGCATGATTAAATCCTATCTTAGTAAGGTGCATTAATATGCGAATAGTGGAATTATGTGAAACTGCTTGGTTTGTAGAAGTATTAAAAAGAGCATGTTATTGTAGCTTCGAGAGAGTATTAATGTGTCCCTGAAAGATTATATTAATGTGTTTTCCGAAAGATTGTCTTATGTGTTTCATTAAACCAGTTTGATTGAAGATTTATTTTAGCAAATGCTCCATTGAACTCGCTTTTGGGTATATGTAATTTCCTTAATGTGTTTAGAAAGTGGGGATGAAAAGCTTGTTTGATGTGCATGCATTAATATGTTTTATTTGGGTAATAGCTCTTTGCTCATCTTTGATCGTAATGTGATCTTCTCTAATAGGTTGCAATTATGACATGTGTCTATATTGTATTAATATAAGTGAGTGTTCTTAAGAGGTCTTGCATTATCGAAAAGATTGCCTCTCTTGATCTCTCTTTTGTTTGGAAAACTAGAACCTCCTGTTGCAACCATAATTATTGGAAATGTTTTTGTTAGGCCGATTGTCATCCTTCCAATGGTAGTGAAGTGAAAACCGTGTAATTAAAATGATAGGCTTATAGTGAGAAATTTTATATTATAGTGTGATCTTGTTTGATCTTGTGTCTTCATAAGAAACAGTTTGATTATCAAACTCTCTTTCCCCTTCTCCTTGCCTAATCCTAAGATTTTTAGAAATGGTATTAAAGAATGCATTGATTTAAATGGAATGTTTGTAAAACATGTGAAATTGTACTATTGCATTTTGGCTTCATAGTGATAGATGAAAGTCCTCTTTGAGAAAAGAATTTTCTTAGCTAGTAATTTAGTTACAGATGCTTAGTGAAATTTGAGAAAGATATAGGAATGATGTTATTTCCTTATGTAATTGTGAATTGTTAATAATTTCAGTACTTGTATCTAGAGTAAACTTGATTCAGTTATTTATATAGAAAGCATAAATTAAAATCTTCCTTGTATAGATGTTAGCGTACTGAAAAGTACTCCTCGTAAATGTGACTAAACCAGTACTGGTGTATTTGTGTATATCGTAAGAAACCAGTGCTTATTATATGTGCCCATGGATTGGTGAAGTAATCAACCATGGAGGATATGTTGCTTATGAGTATGGGAAGCCATACTGTTTATGTGATGTTGCTTATTTGTTTCCCTATTGAGTACCAAACCTCGGGTTGTGGGTAACTCAGTATGTTAAGGGGTAGTATTCGAAGTAACCGTTCCTTGAATGGTATGGATTAGCATACGAGTAATGTCGGCGCGAAGCGACTTTAGCTTCTCTACTTCGAGGAATGATATAGTTGTACTACTAAACTGTATCAAGGTGTACTCAATACTTTCCCTTTGATGAATCTATTTATAGGTTTATGTGTGTCAAACTATTCTCTTCCTTTATTTGAGCCTTTTGGATTGTGATTCTTGTGTATAGTGATAGTGTGATTTGGAGGATCCTTTGCCTTGTCTTCATGAAAGGTAGGTTTATTCGCATGTGCTGCCAGTTAGTATGTGTTGGTGGGCATGTGGGTGGACCCTAGTCATGTATACCTCTGACTTACGGCGAGTATCCTTCTAGATACGTCACTATGCGGGATGTGACCTGCGCGTGCTTGTTTTGCGAGGTACACTACCATGCGGGATACGTCCATTGTGTGTTTTCTCCACTTGGGGTATTGCCATGCCACGTGATGACGTGATGTGGGGTGATGTGGAGGTGCACACCGCCATGCAATGTGGGTAGTGTGACTATGTTGCACCACATGATGAGCTACTGCAATAGCTAGTCAGTTGTTCCTTCCTTCCTCGTTGGTGGCTAGATGCTAGTCACATAGTGATGTTATGTGCAGTTGTGATATTCTTATTATTTCTTTGGGGATCAGCAATTTATTTTACTTTGACTTTGAAGGTTTAGCCACGATCTTGTGATCTTTTGCACTTTTGCTTTGGTGTTGCAATTTCGGATTATTTTCTTGCCTTACTGTTGGAATTGATGATTTATTATCTTTATTCATCTGTACTTTGGTGGCTGAACTGGTTTATCCTTATTGTTTTCGTATGCTGGTCTTGTGTTGAAATGTGAAATTCCTCTCCAAGGATGTATGATACGGAATTGGTAGAGTGTGTGCGAGGAAGTTGTTGTAGGGAACCTTGAGGATGGGGGTATGTGAGGCTGTGATGCAGCTAGTACCCACTACCTACCTTTGTGTGGTGACTATCTCTTGGAGGCTAACCACCTTGCTCAACAAGGGATATTCACAAAGGTCTTGTATGGAAGGTAGCACCGCTATGGTGTGCCTAGCACCATCGAGCCCTTGAGTGAGATATTGGATATTTATGATCATATTGTTGTTCTGAGATCAGGCATAGAGATGCTGATCATGCATGTTACCTTTGACCGAGCATTGGACATGCTCACATGTGCCCTTTTCTGTTATGCATTCCAGTTATGTGAATGGTTATTATTTGTATCATGGAGTAAATTGTGTTAACTTGTCACTATGTTATGGGACATAGTCTTTGGAAAGGTTTTCTTATGCTTGGCAAGTGTAAACAATTGAGTTATATTTTGTTGCTCTTAATTCATGAAAGTTAATTTGGTTGTAGAAATTGATATTTTGAGCTAGCTCTCTATGTTATAAATTTTATGATAAAGATGGATTGGTAAAGGAAATTGATCTTGGTGGCATGTTTTCTGGTCATGTTTGATAGATGATTATGGTAATTGTTGTTTACCTCCTTGTAATGCTTTAATTTGGTGTAATGAAAGGAAGAAAATTTCTTGTTTCTCTGCTATGATTGTGGATAATTCCTAGAATATTTTAAGGAATGTATGGTTTTAGATGTATCTTGCCAATGGATTATGGCGTTTGTAAAGGATTTTGCAATAATATTTCAGTTATTTATGGAAAGATTTCTATGTGCAATTTGATCTTTGTTGAATGAGTTTCAGGGCTGATGCGTACGACATGTTCTCCATCTAGCCTTACGACTTCCAGGAGTAAGTCGGAACCTAGGGGGGGAGAACGTAGTACCCCTGCCCTAATCAATTTCTAATCTGGGTTTAATCTGGGTTAGCTTATCGTAATTTAATGTTTTAGTCAGATGTTTGATTTAACGCATAGCTGTTGATGTGGTTTTCACACTAGTTATATGCTAGTTGCTTAGTGTTCCTATTTCGTGGTATTAATATCGAGCTAACGCTTTCAGTAAGTTTATATATGTATGCATGTATGACTCTTGGTTGCAGGAGATTTCAGGTACAACGCCGCATGAGTGCGAGGTTCGTCTTCACCTGGAATTGCAGGTTTGAGTGTACCTCTTTAATCCTTAGAGTTGGATTAGATGGTTGTAAGACCCTAGTTGACCTTAGTCGTGCTCAAGTGAGCATCGTCAGTCGTCGTCGGTGTTCCCTTTTTGTTCGGGTTTGCGAGTCGTCTGTTTGGTTGACCTTCTCGGTTTGCGTGCTTGGTGTGTTTGGTTAAATGGATTAATTAGTCCTTAGTAATTATTTTGATTAAATATGTATTTGTGCATTAGAGATTAATGGACTTGATTAATCGGGATTTCGTTATGCAATTTTTTTTATTGATATTGGATTTCTCGTTTTAATTTGTGAGTAAGTTCAATTAAATAGCTGATTTTGAATATTAAATGCATTTTGTATATGTTGTCGAAAAAGAAAGTTCTATATTTAATTGCCATAGATTAAATTGTATTCTATTGGCTTTTGTAATTAGAAAGGGTAAATTGAATTAGATGAGAAAAAAATCGTTTCGGAATTGAAAAACCAATTTAATTTATTGTAATAGTTAGAAAAGAATTATTTTAAGAATTATTTTTAAATAAAAATTTTAATTCCCAAAAATGGAATTTTGGTCAACTCTTCCATATAACCTAATTTTTGGGGAAATTTTGGAGGATGGATATTTTTTGGAAAATTTTTGGTTGGAAAATATTTTGGGATGAAATTTGGGGGTTTGGATGGAGAAGGAAAGTTTTGGGAGCTGCAGATTGGGGCTCTTCGGCAGATCTTGCCAGGAATGCGAGATCAAGTAGGATCTGTTTACCAAATTGGTTTTAAAAATATATATATATATATATATATATATATATTTCCATTCTGTTAAAATGGATTTTAGATTTAATTTTGGAATTGTGGGTTTAGATCTATGCCTATGCCCGGTGATCTTGCTAGCATAGCTGAATCGTTGTGTTTAATGGCTCTGTTTGGCCCAATGTGAGTCTTTGTTGAAATTGGGTGAGATTGGGGAAAATTATCATTCTGGAAATTATATTGCAAGTCTCCTTATGGGACTGTGTTTTTTTCTGTATTGTTATGGGGTTTTGCTGTTTGAAAGGAAGTGTTTAAAAACCCATATCTTGGATTATAGAAAATTGTTTTCCTTCATGTTAAATCGAAATATTAGACTTCGAAGGTTTTCATTTGTTATTCCGTTTTTTATGAAAATTGAACTGTGTGTTTTTTAAAAAAAAAAAATATTTAATCATCGAACAGTGCATTGTTTTAAATTGTTTTTCGTTTGGGGTTCGGAGGGCGAGGAGCGGAGCTCCACCCGCCTCCTCCCCCGCTCGTCCCCCGCTCGTTTCCCCTACTCCCCCCCACGCTTGTTCTGAAAATAGCGGTCGCGGCTCACTGTGGTGGCCGCAGGGGCTGCGGTGGCCGCAGGGCGCCGCGGACCTGCGGGCACCACAGTGGCGCCGCCGCGTGGTTCCTGCGGCTGGGGTTTGGCTCGCCCAACCCCCGCATTGGGAGGTGGGCCCGGACTTCGCCGCCCCCGTATAAAATGCTCATTTTTAAATTAGTTTTTTAACATGTTTTTTTTTTTTATGTATTTTTTTTTGTTATTCAAAAAAAATATATAATATTTTCATATTATTTAATGGAAATTTTCTATTATGTTTTTAATGATGAGCAGTGTGGAAATTTGTGTATTTTTATAAAGTAATCAATAATTATATTGAAATTTGTGAAATGTATTAATTATCGGTAATATATATATTTTATTAATCAGCTGGGTGATTGTGCTCTCTTGGTTATTACTTGTGTATATTCTTTTTATCATGGATTGATAAATATACTCTTTAATTAACAGTTAATTTTGGTTTCTTCTATACGTGTGTAGGGAAGTAAGATTTGGATTTTGGAAATGATTATCTTTATTTGGATTCCCTTTTTATATTTATATTTCCGTGATCCGTAAAGTGCATCTGGGCTTGGAAAATATGAAACTGTAGAGGTTGGTTTTGAACCAGTGTGTCAATGACGTTTTAAGTGGAGTTTAAATATCTTATTTAATTGGTTAATGGTTGTCTGAGTTTTATTAATATGAATTGGTTTAAAAACTCATTATGGCTTAATATGTCTATTCGATGCTTTGAACCTTAGAGAGTTAGAAAACCAAGAACAACCTACTCCTAGATGAGGTAGATAACTGTAATCTGATATGGATCATGTAGAAAACTTGATCGACGTTTAATGTTTAGATGAATTCGGAAAGATTGCATCTGTTGAATATTGTCTTTTCTATTTATTACCTATGCGAGTTTAATTTCTGTATTCGCTTTTAATTATGAAATGGCAAATCGTGCCTTGGTTCTTAGGACCCTGTCGTATGGAATGATTTGGGGTACCTGTTTCAGTCCTCGGTCCCGAGTTGACTGTTGTTTTGTGGTAGTGTCGTATTTTGGTCATATCCTCTTTGTGTGAGTCGAATGTTGAATTGTGGTTGACCATTGTTGGTCAGGTCTCTAGTTAGAGTACAGTCAGTAAGTGTTCATCTTTGAGTCGTGTTTGACCTAATGGTTGTTCCTCCCTTCTTGAACTCCGTTCATCTGACCATGTGTATTCCCTGGTTTTGAGTTCATCTGAGTTTCGTCTAGTGTCATATGGGAAAGTGGCTTTCGATTCGGGGCCGCGCCCAAAGTGGCTGCTGGGTAACCCGTCGAAAGTGAGTCTAATAAGTGATAACCTAATAGTAGATTAGAATGTAATCTCTAAGTAAGATAATTGTGCCTCACACATGGGATGAGTGCTATTATAGATTCGACATGCTGTGAGAAGGCCTGAAATGGCAAACCACCATCGTTGTCTTCACGAGAGGATGTGTGGGTCCACATGAGGCTTGGATGGGCCGGAAACTCGGATTGGGTTGCCAGGGTAACCCAGTGTATGGGGCCGAGACCTATGAAGACTTGCCATGGTAACCATACCAAGTGGTGTGATGACACTTGTCCCTACGTTCGCTAGTGTGTTGTCGTTTTGTCCTGTTAAGAGTACCTTTGTGGGTCATCCTTTTGTCTCTGCCCTTGTGAGTATCGGTTTCATGTTAGACCTCGGGTGGTGATGGCTCAGTCTTGTGGATGCTCTTCTGGACCTTTGTATTAGCTTTGATTATGTTCAGCTGGATCCTATTCTTTTCAGGGATCGTTTATGTATTTATTGACCGATGCGGTCGCTTGTATATTGTTAATGTTTCGCCTTGATGGCCGGATTGTATTGGTGTAACGTCTTGTACCCTTAACTTTATTATTTATCAGAGGGGTCTTGCAGCTAAGCAGACCCGGAGATGTAGCCCTTTAGGGGTGAACTCCGAGATCATTATGGTGTTATGTGATGTTATTCTCTTATGTTTCCCTTATTCAGCTTTTTCTTGTATGATTAGCTTATGTTAGAATGGATAAGTGGATAAATGGAATTAACTTTAAATGCTTCTATTTAGTCCTTTCTTGAATGCCATGTTGATCGAATGCTTAAGTGGTTTAGATGAGATTTATCGTAGATGCATGTATGCAATCGTTTTTTATAATGCAATAAATTGGAATATGAAATAATGTAACTTAGAGTAATGGAATTTATTCAGTTGTTGTTAAGGAAATTAAGTAGGCTGGAAAAGATCTCATATGTATATGATGAAATTTTAGTGTATTAGAATATTAGAGGTATGGTTTGTAATTTTTAAATGAAAAGCTTGAATGAAGATTATGATTAGATCTTAATGGATGAACCTTTGCTTGTGATTTATATTTCCATCTTCTGAAAGAAATTATCCTGTTTAAGAATTATCTCGTTGTTAAGATAATCAGCTTATTGGATTAATTGTGTGAGTTTAGTGAATTGTGATTTAAGTAATCTCGTTGGGAAACTCTTTAGGTGTTATTTGATGTCTTCCGCTATGTAATCTGAATCTTTGATATCTTGTTGTATCTTAATGTGGTGTAACTTTAAAAAAATAAAAATTAAAAATAATTGCACTCTATTCTTGTGTTTAGCTTAATCCCTTCGGGGTTTCCTGGTGGGGCATTACACAATCATCATCCTCATACATTTGAACCTACAATTGAGATGGATCATGTCATCATATTGAACAAAAGTGAAAAGAATATATGCTAGAAAAACATTTGTTACTCAAACATTCTCTTCAACAACTGTGAAATCCATGCACATAAATTTTTAGTTTGCCCATAAATTGCGATGAAACCAATAATAAGAAAGAATATTCAAGATAAATATAATTGCGATTGAAGGCAAATGTCTCTCTTTTAAATAAAATAGAATATACAATTTATTGTGGGATCACCAAATATTTATTTGTGGAATCCTTAGATCTTCCAACATCGTCTATGGAGTGCTTAGATATTTAGGTAGCAAGAAGTCCAACATATTGATATAAGAGATATTAAATGATCTAACCATTTGACCCTTTCCCATTTGAAAGAACCGATCAACACCAATTTTAAGAAGAGAATATACAATTTCTGTGTTGACATTGATATTGTTGAGTTGTCTTACTATCAAGGGGGGAGTGTTGTCATTTGTTGTCAACCTACAATTTGCATTTGTTGTCAACCTACAATTTGCATTTGTTGTCAACCTACAATTTGTTGTAAAATATGAGGACATAGTCATTATTGATTGCAATCACTTTGGAGTTTGGATATCCTCCTTTCTTGGTGTTTGATGTCTGTATTTATTGTGATGTTTTAATGGTCATAAGTTGTTGATTGGTAGCATGATGATGATGGTTAGGATAAATGCTCCTCTTTAGACTAATGTTATTTCCAAAATGTTTAAAGTATGAGGAGATGTGATATGCATAAAAGAGTATTTATGAGGAGATATTCAGACTTAGAAATGATTTTTATGCTATGTGGACATGGCTCTATGTTTTTAGGTTCTTAGTGTTGTAGTTTATGTGGATATTGATAGTTATTTGTTGATAGTCTGGCTATTTATGAAGTGAATTTGGATAGTATAGAAAATACAATGCATTTATCCATATTGATTTTTTAGGTGCTATGACTTGGATGACATGATTGTAAGGTTTGTGCGTTATGGTGTTGTGGAAGAGGTTTTATTAAAGTTTTATTTTTGGGATTGTGTTCCTGGTATTCTAGCAATATACTGATCTTTCTATTTGTTTCTGTCACACCAACATGCATAGATGTGATAGTGAGATAAAAGAAATAATCATTTAAACAACTACAAACAATGGAGAGGTTATTTTGTGGAATTTGTTGGAGCTTCAGGGGGGATAGGAGTTATTTGAAATATACTCAAAATAGAAGGCTAAATTTTGCAAGATAATAAGATGGATTTTGATGAAATATAGAATGATTCATAGCAATGAAGTTTTTTTGATTATTAATGTATATTTTCCAATCCCAACTATTCAGAAAACAGAGTTGTGGCAGAAATTATGAACTTTAGAGGGGAGAAAGTTATTATAGTAGGGGATATTAATGCTATTAGAAATAATCAGGAAAGGATGGTTGGTTTATGGAGAGTAACAACATCACAACCCTATCCTTTATTTTTAAACTCTTGATAGATATTCTAAGCCTACTCAAAGGAACTTTGTGGAACCTTTGATTAAACCTCGTATGAAAGAGTGAATAATTTCATCTTATTTAACATAGTTGTGAATCTAGAAACCAAAAAATTATTTCAATAATAGAGACAACATAACACCTTCGAAAAGATATAGAAATTAAAAGACAAGGATATTGACTTATTAATCGAATATCTAAATTGAATTTTAATATTTTAATATTAAAATATTTCTCCTCTACTTTGTTCCTATTTCTACTCTCACGTTCTCCATAGTTTCCTTCTTTTTTTATGTTTTATCTACTTGATATTTTCAAAAAAATGGATAATTAACACACAAAAAATAATAGTGTGCATAAAGACATTCACATTTCAACATTTGTTGTTCTAGAACTGAACTGAACACACATACACATATTTTATGATTAGTAAGAATATTTTTGGATGACCACTAACAAAATAACAACTTCAAATAGAAAGTCACTAGGATTGATATTCCAATTAAAGAATGGGCTAGAAGTACTCTTCAATGCCCAATAACAATAATTCAGTTTTAAGAGTCAAATGAAAACAAATTATATTCTATTATAAGCTGATTCATTTTTTAACTCCTAAAGAAATAAATAACAAATTTCATTTGATTTAATTAAAACTCCCTTTATTCTATTTGTTTCCTCATTTAGAGTGTCCAATATTTGCATTTTGATTTTCATTCCCAACGACATAAAACATATGGAAAAATACCCCCAAAAGTCTCTTTCACTAGCGAGGATGTTACGGATTGTAAATTCTATCCTTTTCTATTAAAATTTTGTGTGTAAGATCTAAATATATCTAAAAATTCATTAGGGGAACTCCTAATACAATAAGCAATAGGAAGTAGGAGATAGCTATCCATCCAAAAAAATGGCATAGTATGGCATGACCATACCTGTGCTCATACCTCAAATAGACATAAAATAACTAAGATGACATGGCATTAGAAAACAAACATTAGTAAAAAGCGGCAAGATATAATCAACGTTAGCCAAACTTTGAATGAATGAAAGAAAAAGCGTAGAAGGAAACCATGTGAGGACTAATCTATGTGAGAAAAGTAATGGGAGGGCGGGAAAATAATCAATAATAACTTGAGTGGGAAAGGGATACAAAACAAAACACTACACCATAATTAGAAAATGAAAAATAAGGATAACATGTCACAAGAAAATGAGAGAAGTAGAGGTGGACTGAACAACATGTCATGTTTGCAATTGTTGGCCTAAGTAGGATGACAAAGTGGGTTGAAGGGAAATACAAAAGGTAGAAAAATAAGAATCATTTTTGTATAAAATCAAGAGCATTTCCATTTTTTTGTTGGTTCATAACTTGTATATAAATCAATAGATTTGGAGGGTTTAATAAGGTTCAAAGGTGCAAAATATAATTATTTAATAACTTCTCTGATCTCAATTACACTCAAGAACATTCAATTCAGGTTAGAAAGAAACCAAGTATTAATCCAGAATTGGAGAAGAAGTGAATTCGAGTTCATGAATTCAAGATGGAATTCATGATCAACCTTTTGTGAATGTTCTACAAGACATCTTAAAATATTACATGAGGATGCAAACAAGCTTCATTAAGGTTAATTCCAAAACTAAGATTTGACCTAAGGAAAATCCCTATCCGAAACCCTTTTCCTGTCTTTATATGTACAGGAAATAGACTCAAGAGTTGCAATTATCAATTTATATAGAGTTGATAATGTCGAACAAGTCAACATTTGATAGAGAAAAAATTAAAGGATGATGGTAAATCTCTAATACCCGATCTTAAATATTCAACTCAAACTTCTAGGAATATGTTTTGACTCTCTTCTTTTGTCCATATCTCAGTTGGTAGCTCTATGGGATATCTATACCAGTTTTCTTTTGTTATTTAGCTTCAATTATCCCTTATTTTATTCTAATTTCACAATTACAAATCCAATTTCAAGTATTAAGAGAGTAACAAACAATAACCAATTAATCTAATTAGAATTTTAGCCCTTTTCATACTTTGATTATGGCTATCTAATCTATTGGATTCACCACTCTTTCAATGTTTTGGCTAATTTGTGTTGTTAGTGGTTTTATATTATTTTAATTAGTGAAACTCGAATTCCAAATTACCCCATTACATTTTCATAAACCCAAAGTATTCCTTCAGCTTATTTCTGATGTATTGTCTTAGATCTAATTTGTATGTTCTTTAACATTAATATTTGAAACCACATATCATATTTTCAATTGAGTTACCAAAATTTACAAGTTAAATTTCCAAAAACCCTAATAATTTATTCTAAAATTGACTTATGGGTTGTATTGTATTTTATTTATACTTTCAAATTTAATTTTTATGACATGTTATGTTCATATTTAAAGGAATCTAGTGTCTAAATTCATAATTTAAATTGGTTAATTTATTTGTTAATCAATCAGTTTTACAGAGAATATGTTTGTTTAAGCATAGGTTTCAATATTTGCAAAAAATCTTATTATGTGCATGAGGTTTATTACCCTTAGTCCTACATACAATATTTCAATGAGAAGAAGTTATAAACTTAATTCACTCCAACGTTTAAACACTAGGGATATGGACCCTCGATTGGATAATTTATTCCATTTGAATGCTCGTGTTTCCTCTAATCCAAAAAATGACATCACTTATCCCCAATTTCCTCATACTTCTCATGGTGTGGATAAATAACTAACTAGGGTTACTATTGACCAATGGGAAAAGATTGACAATGAATTTGAGAATCGTCAACAAAGGATGGGTCAACAATACCTCAATTGGGAGGAAATCCCATTAATTGAAGGATTAAAAATAATTATGCAAAATGATAAGATAGGTGTGCATTTTATGTGTATACTTTTTTATATGGCTGATACTAATACTATGCCAATCAAAAGTTATACCAAATGAATTGGTTACTCTTAACCCACTAGTCAATTTTACCAATCCATTCTTATGCCTGCATCCTTGCCTAGTGTTCCTACATTTACATCTTGTATTATGAGTACTTCCACACAAATTATTAATCCTACACATGTTAGTCTTGTGGACATTCATATTAATTAATATTCTTATTTATTTCACAATCCTCTACCATACCAACATACCACAATATTCAACATCCTTACTTTCAAACTTTATTTACAAAAATATTACTCCTCCATCAATACAATATGTATAATATCAATCCATCCACCAAAGAAACCATCAATAACTTAGCCCAAATTGTTAAATTATTACAACACCAATTGGCTTCCATAACTCAATCCAAATTCAATGTTGTGACATTTGATGTAGCGAGCCCATTCTTCAATGAAATTATATATACACTTCCTCCTGAGCATATGGAGGTTCATCAATTAGAGTTGTACAATAGAAAAGGTGATCCCTTGACTCATGAGAAGACATTGCAAAAATTGTGTAGTAATTTTTCTCATGACCAGAGACTTATTGCTAAATTGTTTACTAGAACCCGTAGAGATAAAGCCTTGCAACAATATTGTTCTTTGTCTCCTTATTTTATTTATAATCTGGTGAAAATTATGAATCAAGGTTTAAGATAATAAATCCACTAACTAGCCAAATTAGCACACATACATTGAAAGATATTTACACCTAATAAATCTAAGCTTAATCCTTATAGAAAAGAGACTAAGATTTTGATTGGATTCAGTTGGTTAATTATGTTTACACCTTATTCTTCAAATGTATTATATTGGTTATGGAATTAGGAGAAAATAATGAAGTATTAAAGCAATCTGACATAGGCAACATGCTACAAATATTCCACTAAGCCAAAAACTTTGATATAGGCAAAAGAAGTTATGCCCAATCTATTCCCAAAAGTTTGGTCTAATTTATTACGGCTGGGCAAAATAGATTCACACTAGTCTTTCAAATTTTCCACTATCAAAATTCCACATGTTCATCACTATTGCCACTATCATATTTCCCAAGTACAAGTTCATACTTATTTCCTGCACACATAAAGAAAGGGAAAAATATTTGGAATAGAGGTTTTCCTTATGTAAAACCCCAATTTTAGAATTAGCCATGATATTTAATAGATGATTGTAATGAAAGGCTGAAGTAAAGTACTTTCTATTAGAGGAGAGGAAAAATCAACTCTGCGGCTCCCAAAGATCACCTACATGGAAACCTGTCACACAAGGAGAGAAGCAAAAAAGATATGGAGGCCAGAATTCAGAGATCTAGAAAAGATGTGTTATATTGATTGTGCAACAAGATTGCAATTCAATAAAAGGATACTCAAAACCCTAAAGAATTATAAGATTCCTAAGTTTAGCTTAAGAATAGAGTATAATAGACTAATAATTAAATAAATAATTATTAGATAATAAAAAAAACTCTAACACTCTACCTTAAGATGGACATAGGGACTAGCTAAAAAACAACTGAGGACTAAAATACACGTAAACAAATGATGCATGAAAGCAACAATGGGTCCCCACAACTAGGCCTGATGAGGTACGTAAGTACAAAAGAGTCTCTGTAAGATGGAGAAATCGAGAAAACCACATGGGAAATAAAAAATCTACTACAAAAAGAGATGAAGACTAGTGAAGGTTTGAAGAAGCCTCCAAACAAGAGAATGTCCTAGAAAACAAGAACAAAGGAAGATCGTGAACAAACCCACTGAAGCATGAAGAAGCTGCAAATACTGTCAAAGAGTAACTGCTGATCTGAAGAACCTCCATTGAAATAGAACATGACCAGGTAGAGAAGACTGTAATCTGCATGAGTACCCTCAAATGACACTACTCGAATCAAATGGCAAATAAAGGCAAACAACTGAACTCAAAGATACAGATGGCATAAAACACCAAAGCTTGAAGAGTTGATCAGTCAAACCAATGAAGCATTAGAACAATGGGAGAAACCCCCCATAATACTAACAAGGGAGAGGGATAGGTACACTGAAAAGAACAGCCAACCAGAACTATGTGATGAAGAACTAGGAACATCGAAGGTGCAGAGAAAAAGTACATAGTATCGTGGAAGGAACACTCACTTGACACACATCATGAAGCTAGTGTTGTGGAAGGAACACTAATGTGACAAAGGTAGATGGAAAACAAAGGCAAAAATCCACCCCCCATTCCACTTTATAATGTAGTGCATGTACAATAAGGCACAAAATGTGCAAGATCCCAAGTATACAATGCATAGTGGCATTTTATCTCAGTGCATTTATAAAAAAGAACTTACAAAATGATGTACAATAATAAAAAGAGATAGAACACTGAAAATAAGGAAAGATCAGCCAAAGACAAGACATCCTACTCAAAAAGAGATATCCCAAAACCTGAAACATCCAAAATATTCACCAGAGTGCTGAAAAGAAAAGAAAATTAAATAAAATGTATTTGGAGAAGAATCTCGAAATAAAACTCATATTTGTTGAAAGTTCACAGAACAAGATTTCCAATGGTATTTGTTTTTTGAAAAATGGAGTTTGGATGGTTAAGTTATATCTCCCAGAGTGCAAAAATGAATTTCTGGCTTTGACAGAAAAAAAAACCATCAAAAAAGAAAAATAAAAAATTAAAACCTCTTGGTCAGGATAGAGCTCAGAAAGAGATTTGCAACGATATAAGATTTGTCGAAAAACACCTTTGTATTCCTAAGATAAGGCCAAAAAAATGAAGGTGCTCCAGATAGGTCTAGAAGGGGCATGAAGGTTGCCTACACAATGCTAACATCTAACTACTATTGCTAGCATAAATTTGATAGTTGAATGACCATCATTGCCAAAAAAACAATCTTCTTGGAAAAACTCGCAGGAGAAGAATTTGTGGTCTGCAAAAAAAATCCCAATCACCAAAAAAATAAGGGAGGTGCCAGAAATAGGTCAGTGGCTCCTGGGTGGTGTGGGAGTTTTGCAAGGGTGAAGACCAGGTTGAGAAGTGATGGCAGTCAGGTGGAGCAGGCGGCCATGGACAGGAGGCAGTGGCCGACGACCGGGCTGGTGATGGCAGTGGTTGTGAGCCAACGAAGCGGGGTGGCCGCTGAGGCAATAGTGCTTTGGGCGATAGACAAGCGATGACTTCTCCAGGTGCTGAGGGCGATTTGGTGGCTGGCAGTAGTGGCGATCAGGGCATTGCTGATATGTGGTTGTCAGCAGGTGGCTCTCAACAGGTAGCTCCTAGGGGTAGTAGTTACTATGACCACCACAATGATCAAAAGGGTGGGGTCAAGGCTGTAAAGAGCATCAGGTGGTGACCATCTGGGAGACCATTGGTAACCACCAACATGGCCCCGATGGTTCATATTAACACTGTTAGCTTCAGCAAGTGTTAAACTGCACCTAAATTATTTTTTCTTGATCTATGTGCCTTGACGTGTAGGGCTTGGGGCCTAATATTTTTTTTGCCTCCAGAACACCTCTCACCAAAATATATCGAATTTTATATGAAAATTCATGGAATCAACCTCCGAAATCCAACTGTGAGCTCCTTTTGGTACCAAAATGTACCAAAAAATTTGCTAACCCTATAAATGGAAAAAGGCAACTGAACAAACCCTCGAATACATAGATCTGAAGAACAAGGCCCAAAATCTCTCATTAAGAGAATAGGGGCATGCATATTTGGATCTCTGATACTATATTGGAGCTGAGTAAAAATCAACTCTACAGCTCCCAAAAAGTACCTACATACAAACTTATCACAGAAGGAATGAAGAAAAAAAGCTATGGAGGCCAAAATTAAAAGATCCAAAAAAAAGGAGTCATATTGATTGTCCAACAAGAATGTAATTCAATAATTAAAATTCTTATGATAAATACAAAGAGAGAACCCTTATTAAAGGTTACTCAAAACCCTAAAAGTGAAAACTCTAAATAATTATAAGATTCCTAAGTTTAGCTTAAGCGTAGAGTATAATAGACTAATAATTAAATAAATAATTATTAGCTAATTAAAGATAACTCTAACAGTTTCCTTTTGATGAAAAGACTAAATCTAAAATGTAATATTGAAAACCATAATGTTTACTTTGATGAAGTTGTGTATGTCTTTACAAAAAGCAATTAGGGTTATATGTAGGATATCTTCATAAAACATTGATCATGAATGCCACCTTCAATACTTGATGAATGACTGGTTGCTTACTCCTTTTAATTTTTTAGTGTGTAGGATGATAAATTGATCGATTAGATTGTTAGGTTTAAAATGAGAGGTGTAGATCTCCTTTTATACTTTTCAATGTAAAAATAAAATTATTTTTTTGGAGTATGTCTGTTGGTACTATGGATGACTTCGTCATTTGTTTCATTGGTTTTGTCATTGATGTCAACACTTATCCTTCTAGAGGTCTACATTGTTTATTTGGCACTCTGGTTTTCTTGGTTTATTGTTGAACCAGCACATTGGGTTCACCAACATGGTTAGTGGCTTATGCACAATCACCGACATATGTTCACCGACCAGTTATATGGTTCAGATGCAGTGATGATGACCTGTTATCATCTGGAGATCATTTGGTTATGTCAAAGACATGGATTGGATGTTTGGATTTGGTGTTTTTCTTATTGGTCTAATCATATTTTCCTTTACCGATAGATAGGTCTAGGCTATGGACTAGTACAAGATATTATATTCCAGATCAGCACAACGTGTTTCGGAAATGGTTTATTGATTGAATAATGTGTAATTATATTGAAGCCAACATATTGTATTGTATCAAGGCTTAATTTTTAATTGATTTAAATGTAATATCTTTAGGGAGACGACCTCATGTTAAGGTCTTAGATTTTGTATAAATAAATGTAAGATCTAATTTGAGAGATGTAATGATATGGTAATGTATGAGTATATGTGCAAATATTGAAGATCATATAAATAGATCCTTGTGTGAATCATGGAGACATTATTTAGTGGTTGAAAGAAGGTTATGAAGGTGTTTGTTAGAGCTTAAACCGGTACTGAATCTTTGTGTCATATATTATGGATGTTGTTTTCCTTTTCTATTTAATGCATTAAGTTATACCGGTACTATTATAACTATTAATCTATTTTACCAGTATTAAATTTGGTTTATCGACTCTATGGTTTAAGTTGGAATAATTTGCATTTGGGTTATAATTTATTGACAACTGATTCACCCCCCCTCTCAGTTGTCCTTCAGGTTTCTAACCATCGGTATCAGATCCGAATCCTCTTTTTTCAGAAGCCTAACAGCTTGAGGAGAGCCTATGGCAGCAAATATTTTCAGGATGGACAATCCTAAACTTGATGGAACTAATTATGATATATGGAAGATCAGAATGGAGACACATATGAACTGCATAGGAAGAGATATATGGGATGTTACAAACAATGGCTATGTTAGTCCTACTCTGAATATCCCTCATCCACTGACATTGGCTAAAGGCTTGGAGAACAATTGCAAAGGAAGAGAAACACGTCTGACCGCATTATTAGATAAACAAATCAAGGGATTATCAGACCGATCTACTGCTAAAACTATTTGGGATAAACTAGAAATATTAAATGAAGGAGATACCAATGTCAAAATTGCAAAACTGAAATGTTACCGGGTCAGGTATCAAAATTTGAAAATGGAAGAAGATGAAAGAATTTCTCCATTTATGGAAAGAGTTAATAAAATTGTTTTAGGAATACAATGTTGTGGAGGATCTTTAAGTCAAGATAAAATTGTTTCTAAAGTTTTAAGATCCTTGCCACTGACTTACAAAATGAAAGTTGCTTCTATTAATGAGTTGAGAACAATGCCTAATACATCAATATCTAGATATACCTTGGTTGGAAAAATTTCAACATTTGATCTTGAATAATTTGGTCTTGTTGCGACTGTTAATCCTGATTTCGCTTTCAAAGAATCATAATCATCATCATCATCTGACAAATCTGATTGGAAAGCACTTTATGCAAAAGAACTTGAGGATATTAGATGGGAAAATGAGGAACTTGGAGAACTTGAAGCACTATTTGCAAGGAAGAGGCGTAAAGGTCCAGTAGGAAATAAGTATGATGGTAAAGCACCTTTCAAATTTTTTAATTACAATAAAATTGGTCATATAGCATCCAGGTGTCCTGATAGACATGCAAGACTAAGAGAGGAAGAAAAGAGAACATATAAGCCTAACCCTGAATATCAGAGATACAAATTTAAGAAAAATAGATAGAAGTCATGTTACTATGTAGATGAAGGTGTTATAGATGATTCATATGAAGATCCAACAGATAATGGATGAGAATTTGTTGCAATAAAAGAAGATCAACCAACACCTATTGTCAAACTAGTAGAGCAGGCACTGGCAACAAAAAATGAAGAAAAGGATGAATGGATCATTGATAGTGGATGCTCGCACCATATGGCTTGTGATAAAAGAAAATTCTTGTCATTCTAGAAATGTCATGGAGCTCTAGTAAGTTTTGGAGATGACAAAGCTTGTTTAATCAAAGGAAGAGGCACTATTTATTTGGATGCTAAACACAATACTGACAAATTTTATTATGTTGAAGATTTAAAGCATAATCTTTTGAGTGTTGGTCAATTCGCAGAAAAAGGGTTTTTGTTACAATTCAAGAATGGAAAATGCAAAATTATAAATAGAACTGGATTGAAGATTGCAACCCGTAATCAGACTAAATAATATCTTTTATTTGAATACCAGTGATAAGATATGTTTGATTTCTCACATTTATGAAATTTGGTTATGGCATAAGATACTCTGTCATGTGAATTTTGATTGCATTGTAAAGATTGCTTCAACTAAGGCAGTAAGGGATTTACCTAAGATTGTGAAACCTCATAATCCAGTATGTAAGGAATGTCAAATGGGAAAGCAAGTTAGAACAACATTTAAGAGCATTTCTAAGAAATCCAATAATATTCTTGATTTAATTCATACTGATTTGTGTGGCCCAACAAGAACAAGAAGTCTTCAGGGTGATAGATACTTTACAAGGCAATGGTAGAGAATGAAACTTTGAAGAAAATCAAATATTTGAGATTTGATCAAGGAGGAGAATTTATATCTAGGGAATTTAATACATTCTGTGAAGTAAATGGAATCAAAAGACAACTATCGGCACCACAAACACCTTAATAGAATGGAGTTGTGGAAAGGAAGAACAAAACCATTCTGGATGTAGCAATAACCATGATAATGGAAGAAAATCTACTTCATGTGCATTGGGGAGAAGCAATGAATACATCGGTTTACACTTTCAACAGAGTTCACATCAAATGTGAAACCAATAAGACCCCTTATGAACTATGGTTTTGTCATACTCCTACTCTCAAATACCTCAGAATATGTGGAAGAAAATGCTATATTAGGAGAGATGAGTCTATTGGCAAATTTGATCCTAGAAGTGATGAAGGAATATTTCTTGGTTATTCATCTAGAAGCAAGGCATGCAAATGTTATAATAAAAGATTGTAGAAAATCATTGAAAGTAGTAATATAAAGATAGATGAGCATTTTAGAGGTGATTCTAGGTCTGTAGATTCTAAACCGGCATCATCAGAAAACTCAACTGTGACTGAAGAACAACTACATGTGAATAAACCTAGGTATGTAAGATTGAATCATTCAGAGAATCAGATAATTGGAAACCAAAATTAAGGTGTTATGAGAAGAGGAAGAGGTATGTTTAATTTCTCAAGTTGAACCAACATCTATTATTGAAGCATATCAAGATAAACAATGGATAAAAGCAATGGAAGATGAATTAGAACAGATTGAAAAGAACAATACATGGACATTAGTTCCTCGGCCTAAAGACAAAAAAGTAATTGGAACTAAATGGGTATTTAAAAATAAACTTAATGATGATGGTGAGGTAATCAGAAATAAAGTAAGATTAGTTTGTAAAGATTATTCTCAGAAAGAAGGAATTGATTATAATGAAACCTTTCCACCAGTAGCCAAAATTAAGGCAGTTAGAGTATTTCTTGCATTTGTTGTTGGTATTATGGATGTGTTGCATTAGTTTTGTCATTTATGTAAACACTTATCCTTTTGGAGATCTATGGTTATGTTGAACTGACACATTATGTTCACCCGTAATGTTAGTGACTTATGCATAGTCATTGGTATATGCTCATCAACAGGTTATATGGTGCATCGACACTGATGATGACTTGTTATCATCTAGAGATCACTTGATTATCTCAAAGACATGGTTTGGATACTTGGTTTTGGTGTTTTGATTATTGGTCTAATCGGGTTGACATATTTATTATTACCGACAAATAGTTCTAGGTTATGAACCAATACACATTATCTATTCCAGATCAACACAACACATTATGGAGATGATTTGTTATTGGTTATTGTATTGAAGCCGACATCTTGTATTGCATCAAGACTTATTTTGTAAATTATTTGAATGTAATATTCTTAGTGATCCGACCTTAGTATTTGGTCTTAGGTTTTGTATATATGTAAGATCTCATTTGTGAGATGTATGTAATGGTCATGGTATGGTATTATAATCTGGTATGTGTGAATGTTGAATCATATAAGCATATCATAAAGCAAGTCAAGTAGACATCATTTGAAGGTTAGAGGAAGGTTTGAAGATGTTTATCATAGGATAAACCGATACTGAATCCAACATTGCAGATTCACTTTGAAGTAGTACATCATTCTAGGATTTAACCATCCTACTATAGTCATTGCTACTCCCATTTGAGAAGTGTGCTCTAGGCTGTTGGTCTTTCTGCATGTGCAGATCCCATTTGTATACACATACTATTTGCAGTAGTATCATTTGATTGTGGGTAAGGTTTCCCATCATGGTTTTTCCCCTTACAGGGTTTCCACGTCAAAAATATTTTTGTTGTGCGTGGTGGATGTTGTTTCTCTTTCTGTTTCATGCATTAAGTTTCACTAGTATTGATATTCACTATTAATATGTTTAACCGGTATTAAGATTGTTTACCGCCATTAAATATTAATTTGAAGTAATTTATAATTGGGTTGAAATTCATTGACAACTGACTCACCCCCCTCTCAGTTGTCCTTCTGGTTCCTAACAATTGGTATCAGAGCTAAGTCCTCTTTTTGCAGAAGCCTAACAACTTGACGAGATCCTATGGCAACTAACATTTTCAGGAAGGACAGTCTTAAATTTTATGGAACTAACTACGGTATATGGAAGATTGGAAAGGAGACACATCTGAATTGCATTGGAAGAGATATATGGGAAGTTATTAACAATGACTATGTTGGTCCTACTTCAAGTCAACCTAATCCACCAAATTTGAGCAAGGACTTGGAGAATGATTGCAAAGCAAGTGAAGCACTTCTGAGCATATTATCAAATCAAAAAAGCATGGGATTATAATATCGATCTACTGCTAAAGCTATTGTGGATAAATTGGATACTTTGAATGAAGGAGATACCACTGTCAAAATTGCAAAACTGGAATGTTACTAGGCTAGGTATTAAACTTTGAAAATGGAAGAAGATGAAATAATTTTTGCTTTTATGGAAAGAGTTAATAAAATTGTTTTAGGAATACAATGGAGGTCTAGTAAGATTTGGCGATGATAAAGCTTGTTTGATCAAAGGAAAAAGGCACTATATCCTTGGATGGTAAGCAAAATACTGAAAATGTTTATTATGTTGAGGGATTTAAGCATAATATTTTGAGTGTTGGTCAATTAGTTGAAAAGGGATTTCAGTTACAATTCAAGAATGGAAAATGCAAAATGAGAAACAGAACTGGATTGGAGATTGCAACCTGCAATCAGAATAAAGGTAATATCTTTCATTTGACTAGCAGTGACAAGACATGTTTGATTGCACATATTGATGAAAGTTGGTTATAGCATAAGAAACTTTTTCATGTAAATTTTGATTGTATTGTAAAGATCAATTCAGCTAAGGCAGTAAGGAATTTACCTAAGATTGTGAAACCTCATAATCTTGTATGTAAGGAATGTAAAATTGGAAAGCAAGTTAGAACAACTTTTAAGAGTGTTTCTGAGAAATCCAATAATGTTCTTGACTTAATTCATAATGACTTGTGTGGTCCGGAAAGAACAAGAAGTATACGGGGAGATAGATATTTTATGCTAATTATTGATGATTTTTCTAGAATGTCTTTGGTTACTTTTCTCAAGGAGAAATCTGAAGCTTTTGAAAAATTCAAGTTATTCAAGGAATTGGTAGAGAATGAAACCGGTAAGAAAATCAAATGTTTGAGATGTGATCAAGGAGGTGAATTTATATCTAAGGAATTTAATATAATCTATGAAATAAATGGAATCAAAAGACAACTATCAGCACCCCAGACACCTCAACAGAATGGAATTGCGGAAAGGAAGAATATAACTATTATGGAAGCATCTAGAAGCATGATATTGGAAGCTAATCTACCTCACATGTATTGGAGAGAAGCAATAAATACAATGGTTTAAACTTTCAATAGACTTCACATCAAAGGTGAAACCGGTAAGACTGCTTATGAACTATAGTTTGGTAGTACTCGTACTCTTAAGTACTTTAGAATATTTGGAAGCTAATGTTATATTAGGAGATATGAGTATGTTTGTAAATTTGATCCTAGAAGTGATGAAGGAATATTTCTTGGTTATTTATCTAAGAGAAAGGCATATAGATATTTCAATAAAAGATTACAGAAGATCGTTGAGAGTGCTACTGTGAAGATAGATGAACACTTTAGAGGAAATTTAAGGTCTATAGATTTTGAACCGACAATTGAGATGATCATAAATGAACCAATACAGAGTGCAGCGGTATACAATGTGGATCCAGTCACACTTACATCATCAGAGAATTCTCCAGGGACTGAAGAACATCAACATCATAATAAACCCAGGTATGTAAGATTGAATCACTCAAAAAATCAAATAATTGGGAATAAGTATCAAGGTGTTATGACAAGAGGAAGACCGGAAAATGAAGAGGTATGCTTAATTTCTCAATTTCAACCAACATCTGTTATTGAAGCATGACAAGATTAACATTGGATAAAAGAAATGGAAGACAGATTAGAACAAATTGAGAAGAACAATACGTGGACATTAGTTCCCTAGCCTAAAGACAAAAATGTAATATGAACTAAATGGGTATTTAGAAATAAACTTAATGAAGCTGGTATGGTAATAAGGAACAAAGCAATATTAGTTTATAAAGGATATTCTCAAAAAGAGGGAATTGATTATAATCAAACCTTTGCACTAGTAGCTAGAATTGAGGAAGTTAGACTATTTCTTGCATTTGTAGCTCATAATAACTATAAAGTTTATCAGATGGATGTAAAAATGGTGATCTTGGAGAGGAAGTTTACATTGAAGAACCTGATGGATTTTCATTGACAAATGATAAAGATATGGTTTGTAGATTAAGGAACACTTTGTATGGATTGAAGAAAGCTCCTAGAGCTTGGTATGCTAGATTGGACAAATATCTTTTGAAGCTTGGTTACACTAAAGGTAGTGCCAACAACAACTTATATTACAAAGTGATTAATGATGACATCTTCGTTATTGACATTTTTGTTGATGATATCATTTTTGGAGGAAAAGATAGATTGTGTAAGGACTTTGCTAACAAGATGCAGGAAGAATTTGAAATGTCTATGATTGGTGAGATAAAATTCTTCTTAGGATTGTAGATTTCACAAGATTATAAAGGTATATTAATATGTCAAACAAAATACTAGAAGGAACTACTAAAGAAATTTGGTATGGAAAACTCTAAATTGGTAAGTACTCCTATGACTACAACTGATAAATTGTCATTGAAGGATGATTCAACTCCTATTAATTTGACAAGATACAAATCTATGATTGGAGGTTTACTATAATTGACACAATCAAGACCTAATATAATGAATTCAATATGTATTGTTTCAAAATTTTAGAGTAATCCTAAAGAAAATCATGAATTAGCAGTAAAAAATATTGTTCGGTACCTACAAGGCACAACAAATCTTGGTTTATGGTATCCTAAAGATGAAAATTTTGATTTATGTGCATACACTAATGCAAATTGGGTAGGAGATGTAGATGACAGAAAGAGTACCACTAGCAGTGCATTCATCTTGGTAGCAGATTGATTTCATGGATAAGCAAGAAGCAGAGTTGTGCATCATTATCAACAACAGAATCAGAATATGTTGTAGCAGCAACTAATTGTACTCAGCTATTATGGATTAAACAAATGTTGAAGGACATAAAGGTAAAATTATAAGAACCAATAATCATTTATTGTGACAATTCAACAGCAATTGATATATCAAAGAATCTGGTATTTCACTCTAAGACTAAGCATGTTTCTATTAAATATAACTTTTTGAAAGTGAATGTTGAAACAAATGAAGTGAAATTGGTTTATGTGAATACTAAAGAGTAGATTGTAGATATCTTTACAAAGCCTTTTCTTAAGGAAACTTTTGAATATCTCAAAGAGAAACTTGGGGTAATAGGCACACTGATAGAGACTTGGATGATTGAAGACTGACATCAAACCAACATAAACTAATAGATAAACCTTTTTTGGCTTTGATGGAGGAAAGATACTTCTCAGGAGGAGTAGGTGGTTGTATGTTCTGGTATATTTTTTTAATGGCTTTGGCATTTGATGTCAAAGGGGGAGAGATATCTATGGAAAAACATTATCTTAGGGGGAGAGATTACATTATTCACTAGGAGAGATTATTCATTGGGGAGAGATATATACTCTCTGCATTTTGGTTTTGATTTCTGGTATTGATCTCCATATTGGGAGATTGCTGGTTTTTGGTATTTTGCTTTGGCACTTATATGATTTTCCATCTAGTGTTGCCATAAATGCCAAAGGGAGAGATTATTGGTATTATGGATGTGCTGCATTAGTTTTGTCATTGATGTCAATACTTATCCTTCTGGAGATCTATGGTTATGTTAAACCAACACATTGTGTTCACCGGTAACGTTAGTGACTTATGCATAGTCACTGGTATATGTTCACCGGCAGGTTATATGGTTCACTGGCACTAATGATGACTTGTTATCATCTAGAGATCACTTGATTATGTTGAACACATGGTTTGGATACTTGGTTTTCGTGTTTTGGTTATTGGTCTAATTGGGTTGACATATTTGTTGTTATCGACAGATAGGTCTAGGTTATGGACCGGTACACGTTATCTATTCCAGATCAGCACAACACGTTATGGAGATGATTTGTTACTGGTTATTGTATTGAAGCCGAAATCTTGTATTGCATCAAGACTTATTTTGTAATTGATTTGAATGAAATATTCTTAGTGAGCCGACCTTAGTATTTGGTCTTAGGTTTTGTATAAATGTAAGATCTCATTTGTGATATGTATGTAATGGTCATAGTATATTATTATAATCTAGTATGAGCGAATATTGAAGATCATATAAGCATATCATAGAGAGAATCAAGAAGACATCATTTGAAGGTTTGGAGGTGTTTATTAGAGCTTACATCAATACTAAATCTAGCATTACAAATGCACTTTGAAGCACTTCATCATTCTAGGATTTAACCATCCTACTGTAGTCATTGCGACTCCCATTTGAATAGTGTGGTCTAGGAGGTTGGCCTTTCTGCATGTGCAGACCCCATTTGTATACACATACTATATGCAGTAATATCATCTGATTGTGGGTAAGGTTTCCCACCATGGTTTTCCCCCTTACAGGGTTTCCAGGTCAAAAATATTTGTGTTATGTGTTGTAGATGTTGTTTCTCTTTCTGTTTCATGCATTAAGTTTCACCGGTATTGATATTCAATGTTAATTTGTTTAACCGGCATTAAGACTGGTTTACCAGTATTAAGTATTAAGTTGAAGTAATTTATAATTGGGTTGAAATTCATTGACAACTAATTCACCCCCCCTTTCATTTGTCCTTCCGGTTCCTAACATTTGCAGCTTATAAGAACTATAAAGTTTATCAGATGAATGTTAAATGTGCATTTTTGAATGGTGATCTTGAAGAGGACGTTTACATTGAATAGCTTGATGGATTTTCATTGACAAATAATAAGGATATGGTTTGCAGATTAAAGAAATCCTTATATAGATTGAAGCAAGCTAGATCTTGGAATGCTAGATTGGATAAATATCTTTCGAAGCTTGGATACACTAAAGGTAATGCTGATAATAATTTGTACTACAAAATCACTAATGATGATATTTTGGTTATTGCAGTATTTGTGGATGATATCATTTTTGGAGGTGAAGATGGATTATGTAAAGACTTTGCTAACAACATGCAGGAAGAATTTGAAATGTCTATGATTGGAGAGATAAATTTTTTTCTAGGTTTGCATATTTCACAAATAGATAAAGGTATATTCATATGTCAAACAAAATACTTGAAGAAACTTTTGAAGAAATTTGGCATGAAAAACTCCAAACCAGTACTTACTCCTATAACTACAACTGATAACTTAACATTGAAGGATGATTCGGCTCCTATAAATCCGACAAGGTACAAATCTATGATTGGAGGTTTAATGTATTTGACTCAAACAAGACTTGATATAATGATTGCAGTATGCATTGTTTCAATATTTCAAAGCAATCGTAAAGAAAATCATGAATCAACAGTTAAAAGGATTTTCTGGTACCTACAAGGCAAAACAAATCTTGGTTTATGGTATCCTAAGAATGATAATTTTGAATTATGTGCATATACATTTTCAAATTGGGCAGGAGATGTTGCAGCAAGAACTAATTGTACTCAGTTATTATGGATCAAACAAATTTTGAAGGATATAAAGGTAAAATGCAAAGAACCAGTAATTATTTATTGTGATAATTCAAAAACAATTCATATATCAAAGAATCTGGTATTTCACTCTAAGACAAAGAATGTTTTTATTAAGTACAATTTTCTAAAAGATAATGTTGAAGAAAATGTAGTGAGATTATTTAATGTGAATACTAAAGAGAAAATTGAAGATATCTTGACAAAGCCTTTTCTTAAGGAAACATTCGAATATATCAAAGAGCAGCTTGGGATAATTTGCCCATTGACAAAGACTTAGATGTTTAAGATTGGCATCAAACCGGTAGGGACTAAAAGAAATTTTTCTTTTGGGTTTGATGGAGGAGAGCTACTTCTCAGGGGGAGTAGTTAGCTGGATGCTATGTTATGATATTGATTCTTAACTACTTTGGCATTTGATGTCAAAGGGGGAGAGATGTCTATGGAAAAAACATTGTACTTTGGGGAGAGATGAACATTCTACTTGGAGAGATGTATTTTGGTTATGGTTTCTGGTATTGATCTATTTTGGGAGATTATTGGCTTGTTGGTTTTTGGCATTCTGTTTTTGGCACTTAGATGTTTTTCCATCTAGTGTCGCCATCAATGCCAAAGGGGGAGATTTTTGGTATTATGGATGACTTCATCATGTGTTGCATTGGTTTTGTCATTGATGTCAACACTTACTCTTCTGGAGATCTACATTGTTGATTTGGCACTCTGGTTTTATTGTTTTTTTGTTGAACCGATAGATTGTGTTCACTGGCATGGTTAGTGGCTTATGCATACTCACTAGTATATGTTCACCGACAGGTTATATTGTTCACTGGCAATGATATTGACTTGTTATCATCTAGAGATCATTTGGTTATGTCGAAGATATGGATTAGATGTTTGGATTTGGTGTTTTTCTTATATGTCTAATCATATTTTCCTTTACCAGCAGATAAGTCTAGGTTATGGACCGGTACAAGACATCATCTTCTAGATCTACACATCATATTTTGGAAATGATTTATTGATTGAATAATGTGTAATTATATTAAAGTTGACATATTGTATTGTATTAAGGCATATTTTGTAATTGATTTAAATGTAATATCTTTAGGGAGCCGAACTCATGTTAAGGTCTTAGGTTTTGTGTAAATAAATTTAAGATCTCATTTGAGATGGTAACGTATGAGTATATGTGCGAATATTGAAGATTTATAAACAGATCCTTGTGCGAATCACATGGACATTATCTAGAGGTTGAAGGATGGTTAGGAAGGTGTTTGTCACATCTTAAACTGAACCTGAATCCAACATTGCAAATGCTACTTTGAAGTAGTACATTGATATTGGATTTAAGCATCCAACTGTAGTTAGTGTGACTCTGATGTTGTGATTGAGCGGTGAGCTCTAGGCGGTTGGCCTTTCTACATGTGCAGACCCCATTTGTATACACTTACTATCAGCAGTAGTATCATCTGATTATGGGTAAGGTTTCCCACTATGGTTTTTCCCCTTACAGGGTTTCCACATCCAAATATCCGTGTCATATGTTATGGATGTTGTTTTCCTTTCTATTTCATGCATTAAGTTATACCGGTACTGTTATAATTGTTAATCTATTTTATCGACATTAGATTTGGTTAACTGGTTCTATGGTTTAAGTTGGAATAATTTGTAATTGGTTTATAATTTATTGACAACTGATTCACCCCCCCTCTTAGTTGTCCTTCCGGTTCCTAACAATGTCAACATGGGATCTAGGTTCTTGCTCAAATTATGTGACCTTTATGAGGCCCCATGATGGGCCCTAATTGAGAGGAGTATGGCACTGGGCCTGATTTAGGATCGAGGTGCCCAATGGCATGGTCCTAGAAAACAAGGCTCTAAGATGGGGGGGAGACTGTCGATACAATAAATATTCAAATTTGATAGCTGGTGTGAGAAGAATCGGTACTTTAATTAGCCATCAAAATATAAAGTGCCAAAGTGAGGTCTAAGTAAGGACTCAATTGTAGGTGAGTTCAAATTAGGAGACTAACAGTACTCAAGTTAAAGTAAAAAGTTGCATTGAAAGACTCCTATCAAGATATCAAAGGGGAAAGATATGCTAATCCCCTAGGGGATTTAAGATCTCACTACTCTAATTTTGAGATAAAAGGGACAACATCAGAAAGGAAAAGGAGAGAGAATACATGATTGCACTAGCCTAGTAATATTTGTATAGTATGAGTCGTGAAAAAGTAAAATACCAAATTACAAATCATAAGGGTCAATTTGCAAAGTAACTCAATTGTTAAAACATGTCCTCTTTTAATTGGAATGAAAAAATTATTGACCATGTCTCAATATGCTATTTATCTTTCACCTCTTTGAATAAATTATCACATATTTGATAAGAACATCTACAAATTAATAATCTACACACTCACACAAAATAAATTCAATTGAAACAATCATACTTGACAACATAGATCCCAACAAGCTACTACAATATTCCCCTCATTAGAATGGTACAGTAAAAAGGGAAGATATTGCCAATAGAAATTTAAGCCCCAAATAACTCAAACCTTTGATTATATATATTTTTTATTAAAGAGACCATGCTCTCTTTCCATCCTTAGTGGGGATGTCCACCCATATTCACTATTACATCAACAACATCAACTCAAAAATAACAAAAAAATAATATAAAAACAGTTTTCTCATCTTTGCTAACTCGAATACCAAGGATTTTAACATTCTTCGTTAGAAAAATTGAAGGCTAGGAAAATAGTAGTAGCTTAAGAAATAGAAGTGGAACAAGTAAAAATCAACTATGTCAACTCCTTGATTCTTAGTAGTTTATGAGCAATAGCTTGGCTTTAGATTCTTTAAATTGTTTCAATAATAAGACTTAAACTTACTCATTTTTTAAGAAAATAAATATTGATTTAATGGCTTTAATCCTCAATCTAAACATAGAAGTTTATTTCTAATACATAATCAAAATAATATTATTGTGTACCACATCTACCTTACTTTGTTAATACACTATTATATTTTAAATTCCAGTATCTTATACAATTTATTCATTTCTATATATCGTTATTTTACTCCTCCCATCTCTCTCTCTCTACAGCAGAAGCAGAATATTTCTTGGCAAAAGATTGATTTCATGGATCATCAAGAAGAAGAGTTGTACATCATTATCTACAGTAGAAGCAAAATATGTTGCAACAACAACTAATTGTACTCAAGTATTATGGATCAAACAAATTTTTAAGGATATAAAGGTAAAATGCAAAGAAATGGTAATTATTTTGTTTGATAATTCAACAGGAATTGATATATCAAAGAATCTGTTATTTCACTCTTAGACAAAGCATGTTTCTATTAAGTATAATTTTCTGAAAGAGAATGTTGAAGAAAATGTAGTGAGATTAGTTAATGTGAATACTAGAGAGAAAATTGCTGATATCTTTACAAAGCCTTTTCATAAAGAAAAATTGAAATATCTCAGAGAACAGCTTGGGGTAATTTCCCCACCGGCAGAGACTTAGATGTTGAAGATTGACATCAAACCGATAGGGAATAATAGAAAAATACTTTTTCGGGTTTGATGGAGGAGAGCTACTTCTCAGGGGGAGTAATTAGCTTGATGTTATGTTTAGATATTGATTCTTAACTACTTTAGCATTTGATGTCAAAGGGGGAGAGATATCTATGGAGAAACATTGTACTTTGGGGAGAGATGGACATTCTACTTTGAGAGATGTATTTTGGTTTTGGTTTCTGGTATTGATCTATTTTGGGAGATTGTTGGGTTGTTGGTTTTGTCATTCTGATTTTGGAACTTCAATGTTTTTCCATCTAGTGTCGTCATCAATGCCAAAGGAGGGAATTTGTGGTATTATGGATGAATTCATCATGTGTTGCATTGGTTTTGTAATTGATGTCAACACGTATCCTTGTACAGATCTGCATTGTTGATTTGGCACTCTAGTTTTATTGGTGTGTTGTTGAATAGGCAGATTGTGTTCAGTGGCGTGGTTAGTGGCTCATGCATAGTCACCAGTATATGTTCACCAATAGGTTATATGGTTCACCGACAGTGATGATGACTTGTTATCATCTAGAGATCATTTGGTTATGTCGAAGATATGGATTGGATGTTTGGATTTGGTGTTTTGCTTATTGGTCTAATCATATTTTCCTTTACCAGCAGATAGGTCTAGGTTATAGACCGGTACAAGATATCATGTTCAAGATCTACACGACAGATTTTGGAAATGATTTATTGATTTAATAATGTTTAATTATATTGAAGCCGACATATTGTATTGTATCAAGGCTTATTTTGTAAGTGATTTAAATGTAATATCTCTAGGGAGCTGACCTCATCTTAAGGTCTTATTTTTTATATAAATAAATTTAAGATCTCATTTGAGAGATGTAATGGTATGGTAATGTATGATTATATGTGTGAATATTGAAGATTTATAAACAGATCCTTGTGTGAATCACACGAAAATTATCTAGAGGTTGAAGGAAGGTTAGGAAGGTAGTTATCAGAACTTAAACCGAACTTGAATCCAGCATTGTGGATGCTACTTTGAAGGAGTACATTGATATTTTGTGATTGAGTGGTGAGCTCTACGTGGTTGGCCTTTCTACATGTGCAGACCCCATTTGTATACACTTACTATCTAAAGTATTATCATTTGATTGCGGGTAACGTTTCCCACTGTGGTTTTTCCCCTTATTGGGTTTCCACATCAAAATCTCTGTGTCATATGTTGTGGATATTGTTTTCCTTTCTATTTCATGCATGAAGTTATATTGGTATAGTTATAACTGCTAATCTGTATTACCGACATTAGATTTGGTTTACCAGTTCTATGGTTTAAGTTGGAATAATTTACAATTGGGTTATAATTTATTGACAACTGATTCACCCCCCCCCCCCTCTTAGTTGTCCTTCTGGTTCCTAACAATGTCAACATGAGATCTAGGTTCTTTCTAAAATTATGTGACTTTTATGAGGCCCCATGATGGGCCCTAGTTGAGAGGAGCATGGCACTGGGCCTAATTTAGGACCAAGGTGCCCAATGGCATGGTCCTAGAAAACAAGGCTCCAAGATTGGGTGGAGACTATCGATATAATATATATTCAAGTTTGATAGGTGGTGTGAGAAGAATTAGTACTTTAATTAGGCCTCAAAATCTAAAGCACCAAACTGAGGTCTAAGTGAGGACACAATTATAGGGGAGTTCAATTTAGGATTCTACACTTAGCCCACACTTTAGTGGGAGTATGAGACTAACAATACTCAAGTTAAAGTACAAAGTTGCATTGAAAGACCCCTATCAAGATATCAAAGGGGAAAGATATGCTAAGCCCCTAGGGGATCTAAGATCTTACTACTCTAATATCAAGATAAAAGGGACAACATAAGAAAGGTAAAGGAGAGAGAATACATGACTGCACTAACCTAGTAAAATTTGCATAGTATGAGTCATGAAAAAGTAAAATACCAAATTACAAATCATAAGGATCAATTTGCAAAGTAACTCAAGTGTTAAAACATGTCCTCTTTTCATTGGAATGAAATTTTTTTTGACCATGTATCAACATGCTATTTATCTTTCGCCTCTTTGAATAAATTATCACAAATTTGATAAGAACATCTACAAATTAATAATCTACACACTCACACAAAATAAATTCAATTGAGGCAATCATACTTGACAACATAGATCCCAATAAGATACAACAACATTCCCCTCATTAGAATGGGAGACTAAAAAGGGAGGATATTGCCAATAGAAATTTAAGTGCCAAAGAACTCAAGCCTTTGACTATATTTTTTTTTTATTAAATAAACCATCCTCTCTTTCCATCCTTAGTGGAGATGTCCTCCCATATTCACTACTACATCAACAACATCAACTCAAAACTAACGAAAAAATAATATAAAAACAACTTTCTCATCTTTGCTAACTCGAATGCCAAGTATTTTAATATTCTTCGTTAGAAAAATTGAAGGCTAGGTAAATAGTTGCAGCTGAGGAAATAGAAGTGGAACAAGTAAAAATCAATTGTGTCAGCTCCTTGATTCTTAGTAGTCTATTAGCAATAGCTCGGCTTTAGATTCTTTAAATTGTTTGAATAATAAGACTTAAAATTACTCATTTTTTAAGAAAATAAATATTGATTTAATAGCTTTAATCCTCAATCTAAACATACAAGTTTATTTCTAATACATAGTCAAAATAATATAATTGTGTACCACATCTACCTTACTTTGTCAATACATTGTTATATTTTAAATTTCAGTATCTTAATTTAGTCATTTCTATATATCTTTATTTTTCTCCTCCCATCTCTCTATCCATATATATCTATATCTCTCTCAATTTCTCTCTACTTCTTCCTCTCCCTATATCTCTCAATTCAAGTCATAAAAAAATGTAAATTTATAAAGATATATGATTCTTTAGAAAATATTATAAACTAGCATAAAAGAATTGATATGTCTAAGTAGCATTTATACATCTCTAGTGCATTATATATCCCACCTAGACATGTTGTCATGATCAATGTTGTGGATTTCATTAAATTAAATTGAAATATTTTGCAATATTATTTTTATCTTTCATATTTTATGTATTTAAGAAGTAGCAATGATTCAGAAAAATTACGTCACGTTGCAGAATCCGTTAGGTCAACAACAATGTTATAGTCTTGTTATCTGTGAATCTTGTAGACTTCCAAAAAAAAAAAAAAATCTTTACTTCCAAGTCAAATAGGCACCTCGAGAAGGATATCTCTCAGCGTACTCTATATAGATTAAATTAAAATTTAAGGTATATATGCTAGTTACTTCTAGTTATGTTATTGCTAAATGACACTCAACAACAGTCCAAGAACCAATTGCGGCAACTTGCCTTTCAGTTATGTTGTACTCTTTTATCATTTTACTTTTTATCTTCAGTTTTTTTACTTCTAGCTATCTGCAAGACATATTCTATTATTTATCTTGTCTTCGGTTATTTTTTAACTCTAGTTATCTGAAAGATGGTCCTGTATGAAATATTTTATTATATTATCTTGTTTTCAGTTAATATTTGCTTTACGATTTCTTTCTCTTTAAGAAAACTATGACAGCTCTCTTCTGTAATCTTTGCCTCTTCTTTCATAGATTCTTCTATGGTGTCCCTGTGGGATTTTTCATTTTTCTTAGAAGTCTCTTGTTTCTTTGATGAGCTCTCTTCTGTTGTTTCTGCAACCTCAACAGAGTCTTTTCTACACAAAGAATTACCTGAGGCTATAGAAAAATAAATACTCACCACAACAACTAATAATGACATTTTTGAAATGAAAGTAGCAACAAAATCTAGAGAGGAACAAATATTCTCAAGGTATTATATTCCTTACCCTATAGAGAATATGGGGAGGAGTTTGCAAGAATTTCAATGGAGTTTCAGTGCGAATGGAAGATAAAAGGTAAATCTCCTCTACACTTTTGGAAGTTCTATTGAGTGGATTTTTTATTTTCCTTAGAAGTCTCTTTGTTCAGCTCTCTTCTATTCAATTTCTTACCCTCTTGAGAATGTTTTTCCTATGGAGTTTTTGTTTTTGCAAGCTCAACAGAGTCTTTTCTACATAGAAAGAAATGCCTGAGGGTATAGAAAAAGAAATGCTGGAGGCACTGTTAACCAAAGCAACAAAAAATGACATTTTTGAGTCCATTCCTGAGTCAAAGATATCCTAGATATGAGTCTATAGGCCAGTCTCAGAAAGAGGGGGCACAATTTCAAGGGATTTAGCGTGCTCCGTGATGAGGAAAATAAGTCCCTCATGGAGAACAGGGTTGTTAGGGTTCTCTAAATGTTTTTCTTGGCTAGTTTCAAGGGAGGAGGCTAGATAGAAGGGAACAAAGACAATTTTACCATGCCTAAAATGATTTAAGATAGTGAAATGGTAAGAAAAGATGCTGGCATACCTACCATCGAGAGAAATATACCTCATTATAAACTCGGCCATGTTAGCCCAGGGGGGCTGAGATCTTTTCTATTGTAGTCGCCATCGGCCATCTTGGTGACTCTAGAGTGCTGCTTGTCTTTGTCAAAGAAAATCGACAAGTCCTCCTCCCTGGTTTTCCTATCCCTATAAAATCTTCTGCCATTCGTAGCCAGACGAGTGACCTTCACCACCAAAGTTTCATCAATATGATAAACGACGCCATAAGCCCTAAGAATCCCTTTTTTCCATCCATTGACAAAGGCCTTTATAAGCAGAGGAGAAGGGTCATGAATTCGGTCCAAGTAGGGGATGAGTCCCCCATCAACAACTTCCTTCCACACATGTTTGTTCTTCTTCCATTTCTTGCAAGTAGAGGGCTCTTGTCTGTTCTTATCCCCTCCAATTATGAGCCTGGTCGCCGAATAGCAGAAAATGGGGCTCACCAAAGAAGGCACTGACGAGTCACAAAAAATGGGCCAGACCTAGAAAATTTCCAAATAGTAACAAAAAGGCCACACAATAAGGCAAGAAATCTAGTCGCCGAGGGGGTTTCTAGATTTTTTATTAGGGAAAACAAAAAAAAACCGTTTTCCCATCAACTCAGTCAAGTCATGATGAGAGATCATTGATAAACACAGTAATCATCATGTGTCAGCTTGCACATATTTTTGGGGAAAGTATCCTTGCTACTCCACCAATTGGTTGCCACGTATCCCATCGCAAGATTGGCCAGTAGATCTGCCCGCTTTTTGCCTTCCTAGCATATGTGCAAGATTAGGCTAGGTGTCATTCTGCTAGGGTTCGTGCATTGACTCAGACAATTGATAGTGCTTAGCGAGTCAGACTCCAGCCAGACTTTAGTAAAACCTTCTCTTTTATCCATGCGTAACCCAATGTGGGGAGTTTTGGATTCTTCATATTGGTTGGAGTGGGTGCCTAGGGCGAGCGCAACTACAGAAACCAACATACCAGATTGATTCCACCACAGAAACTAGCATAAACCAACAAACCAGAATGGGTGTAAGTATGAGATGTTATATAAGTGTCACATGAGAGATAAATTAAGGATGAAAAATGACAAAGAAACAAATTACACTTATGGGCTTCCTTAGATGCTTAATATCTATTGTAGATAATGCATAATTCATAGAATTATAAATGGAAGATATGGTATAAAGACCAAGGCAATTAGGATTAAATTTTTCTTTGGTACTATTTCTCGTGTTTATATTATGGTGATCCTCATAGAGTGCCAATAACCTACTACAAAAGAATGATTAAGAAAACTTGATTATATCTATTATTAAGAGAATTTTACTAAGATTGAGATGTTTAAGATGATTAATGAGATTCTCATTAAGCATCTCAAGCTATTGAAAAATAACAAACTTTTTTCTTATGTAGATTATCATTAATAAGTCCTTGAAGGGAAATTTGCAAAGACATTATTTATAGGTCCAAATAAATGATGTCATACATGATTATATAAGGTACAATAGACAATAGAGGACATATAAATTATCTTTTGATATGCACATTATGTATACAAGATTTGTGTGTTCCAATAATAATAATACTTGTTTAAAAAATTAAGAAGTTTTTTTTTTAATTTTTTTATTTGAATCCTCATTTTGACCATTAGATTAAAGGTTGTAAGGTGTAGAAAATCAATGTTGAATGTACAATTTATCAAGGAAATAATTTAAATGTTTATTCTAAAATATAAAACCATATCTAAAAATAAAAGTGGAAGGGATTATAAAATAAGAAATGTGTTATTGAGAAGAAATCTACATATCAATTCAACAATCATGAATCAAAGTGGAAGAGGCTCAATAATTTTTGTAAAATAATTGATAGTAGAAATAATCCAACTATGAATTTGAGAATAATGTAGTGAAATTTTACCTTTTGTATTCAATAACCACATGGAAAATTATGAACGAGAAATGTAATCATGGAGTTCCTATTTAGGAGCTTGGATAATATTTCCATGTTACAAAGGTTAAGAGAATTTATTGACAAATCAAAATGAACATTTTCTAAAACTCACCAATATTTTCCCATGTAAATAAGTTTCTAGACTACAGATCCACCACCAAAATGATTCACAGGCACCTAAATGGACCTCTTGAAATGCAGATTGTATTTCAGCTTTAGTTAGGCAATTGCAAAGACACTTGATGAACAATCAGTGGAGGAACTAAAAGTGGGATGACATGATTTCTCAAACTTCCATTAAGGAGGAATGAAAAATTATCAATCATGTTCATAATATTTGGAGTGTATGGTGCACCAAACAACCCTACAATGTTTTAAAAATACTCATCCCACTCTACTAAACCTAGAGGGTAACTATCAACTTACTTAAATAAACTAATCTCTGAAGAAGTATGAGCTGAACAAGTATCAAAACATGTCTCAAAAAACTTTGTGGATAATTGAAGCATATATAACTATTCTATCTATAACTATTCTAATTTAATCACCACAAATATATTTAATCATATGTCTCAAAAGAGAGGGAGAACGCCTATCTATAACTATTCTAATTTAATCACCACAAATATATTTTTATTTTTATGTTTTCCATTCAATTTTTTTATCATAGTCAAAGTTCCTAATTAAGAAGAAGAATAGTTCAAATTTCCCAAATATCAACAATTTAATACTACATTACTATATTCATATGTACCATTATCTAACATTCGACATATATATAGAGACAAATGTCATTCTCTTAATAATATTATAATTCATGGGTTGGACTTGAAGCTATTTAAAAATAATGAATGTAGAATATGTATTCATCATAGAAAATTAATTGCTAATAATCATTCTATTATACTTGTCCTTTCTCGTTTATTTCCAAAGTAAATGCAATGGAACATGTGTGAATGCTTTTACTAACTAATAGTTATAATTTTATATTATTTTATCTATTTTGATTATCTACATTTTGCATGTAGAACATAAATGAAGATGTTCAAATATTATCATCATATTAATAATTTTAATAAATAAAAAACCATGATCTTTAATATTTTGATAAGTAATTGCTCAAATGTTTCGTTTTAATTCAAATAATACCCTTAAGCTCACTCACAAATTGTCTAAAGCAAGCTTGACACAAAATAATGAACAAAGTAAAATTGGTGAAAAGGGATAAAAACATAATTTGAATTCCTATGTAATGAGAATTTTATGAATAACTTTCTTTTACCTTAAACAATCATCATCCTCATACATTTGAATCTACAATTGAGATGGATCATGTCATCATACTGAACAAAAGTGAAAAGAATATATGCTAGCGAAACATTTGTTACTCAAACATTCTCTTCAACAACTGTGAAATCCATGCACATAAATTTTTAGTTTGCCCATAAATTGTGATGAAACCAATAATAAGAAAGAATATTCAAGATAAATATAATTATGGTTCAAGGCAAATGTCTCTCTTTTAAATAAAATAGAATATACAATTTATTGTGGGATCACCAAATATTTATTTGAGGAATGCTTAGATCTTCCAACATCATCTATGCAGTGCTTAGATATTTAGGTAGCAAGAAGTCCAACATATTGATATAAGAGATATTAGATGATCTAACCATTTGACCCTTTCCCATTTGAAAGAACCGATCAACACCAATTTTAAGAAGAGAATATGTAATTGTCATGTTGACATTGATGTTGTTGAGTTGTCTTACTATCAAGGGGGGAGTGTTGTCATTTGTTCTCAACCTACAATTTGCATTGGGTTCTGAAATATGTTTGGGTAAAATATGAGGAGATAGTCATTATTGATTGCAATCAATTTGGAGTTTGGATAAAATATGAGGTGATAGTCATTATTAATTGCAATCACTTTGGAGTATGGGTAAAATATGAGGAGATAGTCATTATTGATTGCAATCACTTTGGAGTTTGGAAATCCACCTTTCTTGTTGTTTGATGTTTATATTTATTGTGATGTTTTAATGGTCACAAGTTGTTGATTGGTAGCATGATGATGATGGTTAGGATAAACACTCCTATTTAGACTAATGTTATTTCCAAAATGTTTAAAGTATGAGGAGATGTGATATGAATAAAAGAGTATTGATGAGGAGATAATCAGACTTAGAAATGATTTTTATGCTATGTGGACATGGCACTACACTTTTAGGTTATTAGTGTTGTAGTTGATGTGGATATTGATAGTTATTTGTTGATAGTCTGGCTATATATGAAGTGAATTTGGCTAGTATAGAAAATACAATGCATTTATCCATATTGATGTTTTAGGTGCTATGACTTGGATGAAATGATTGTAAGATTTGTCTGTTGTGGTGTTGTGGAAGAGGTTTTATTAATGTTCTATTTTTGGGATTGTGTTCCCTGGTATTCTAGCAATATACTGATCTTTTTATTTGTTTCTGTCACACCAACATGCATAGATGTGATAGTGAGATAAAATAAATAATCTGTTAAACAACTACAAACAATGGAGAGGTTATTTTTTAGAATTTATTGGAGCTTCAGGGGGATAGGAGTTATTCTAAGCCTACTCAAAGGAAGTTTGTGGAACGTTTGTTTAAACCTCATATGAAAGAGTGAATAATTTCATTTAATTTAGCATTGTTGTGAATCTAGAAACCAAAAAATTAGTTCAATAATAGAGACAAAATAACACCTTTGAAAAGATATAGAAATTAAAAGTCAAGGATATTGACTTCTTAATCGAATATCTAAATTCAATTTTAATATTTTAAGATTAAAATATTTCTCCTCTACTTTGTTCATATTTCTACTCTCATGTTCTCCATAGTTTTCTTCTTTTTTATTTTTATTTTAACTACTTGAGATTTTTTTAAAAATGGATAATTAACACAAAAAAATAATAGTGAGCATAAAGACATTCACATTTCAACATTTGTTGTTAGAGAATGAAACTGAACACACATACACATATTTTATGATCAGTAAGAATATTTTTGGATGACCACTAACAAAATAACAACTTCAAATAGAAAGTCACTAGGATTGATATTCCAATTAAAGAATAGGCTAGAAGTACACTTCAATGCCCAATAACAATAATTTAGTTTTAAGAGTCAAATGAAAAAAATGTATATTCTATTATAAGCTGATTCATTTTTTAACTCCTAAAGAAATAAATAACAAATTTAATTTGATTTAATTAAAATTCCCTTTATTCTATTTGTTTCCTCATTCAGAGTGTCCAATATTCGCATTTTGGTTTTCATTCCCAATCACATAAAACATATGGAAAAGTACCCCCAAAAGTCTCTTTCACTAATGAGGATGTTATGGATTGTAAATTCTATCCTTTTCTATTAAAATTTTGTGTGTAAGATCTAAACATATCTAAAAATTCATTAGGGGAACTCCTAATACAATAAGCAATAGGAAGTAGGAGATAGCTATCCATCCAAAAAAATGGCATGGTATGGCATGACCATACCTATGCTCATACATCAAATAGACATAAAATAACTAAGATGACATGGCATTAGGAAACAAACATTAGTAAAAAGTGGCAAGTTATAATCACCATTAGACAAACTTTGAATGAATTAAAGAAAAAGCATAGAAGGAAACCATTTGAGGACTAATCTATGTGAGAAAAGTAATGGGAGGGTGGGAAAATAATCAGTAATGACTTGAGTGGGAAAGGGATACAAAAGAAAACACTACACCATAAATAGAAAATGAAAACTAAGGATAACATGTCACAATAAAATGAGAGAACTAGAGGTGGACTGAACAACATGTCATGTTTGCATTTGTTGGCCTAAGTAGGATGACAAACTGGGCTGAAGGGAAATACAAAAGGTAGAAAAATAAGAATCATTTTTGTATAAAATCAAGAGAATTTCCATTTTTTTTGTTGGTTCATAACTTGTATATAAATTAATAGATTTGGAGGGTTTAATAAGGTTCAAAGGTGCAAAATATAATTATTTAATAACTTCTCTGATCTCAATTACACTCGAGAGCATTCAATTCAGGTGAGAGAGAAACCAAGCATTAAACCTGAATTGGAGAATAAGTGAATTCAAGTTCATGAATTCAAGATGGCATTCATGATCAACCTTTTATGAATGTTCTAAAAGACATCTTAAAATATTGCATGAGGATGCAAACAAGCTTCATTAAGGTTAATTCCAAAACTGAGATTTGACCTAAGGAAAATCCGTATCCACAATCTTTTTCCTATCTTTATATGAATAGGAAATAGACTCAAGAGTTGCAATTAGAGATTTAGATAGAGTTGATAATGACAAATAGGTCAACATTTGATAGAGAAAAATTTAAAGGATGACGGTAAATCTCTAATACCCGATCTTAAATATTCAAATCAAACTTCTAGGAATAGGTTTTGACTCTCTTCTTTTGTCCATATCTCAGTTGGTAGCTCTATGGAATATCTATACTAGTTTAATTTTGTTATTTAGCCTCAATTATCGCTTATTTTATTCTAATTTCACAATTACAAATCCAATTTCAAGTATAAAGAGAGTAACAAACATTAACCAATTAATCTAATTAGAATTTTAGCCCTTTTCATTCTTTGATGGTGGCTATGTAATCTATTGGATTCACCACTCTTTCAATGTTTTGGCTAATTTGTGTTGTTAGTGGTTTTATGTTATTTTAATTGTTAAACTCTAATTCCAAATTACCCCATTACATTTTGAGAAACCCAAAGTATTCCTTCCTCTTATTTCTGATGTATTGTCTTAGATCTAATTTGTATGTGCTTTAACATTAATATTTGAAATCACGTATCATATTTTCAATTGAGTTACAAAAATTTACAAGTTAAATTTACAAAAACCCTATTAATTTATTCTAAAATTGACTTGTGGGTTGTATTGTATTTTATTTGTACTTTCAAATTTGATTTTTACGATATGTTATGTTCATATTTAAAGGAATCTAGTGTCTAAATTCATAATTCAAATTGTTTAATTTATTTGTTAATCAAGCAGTTTTAAAGAGAATATGTTTGTTTAAGCATAGGTTTCAATATTTGCATAAAATTTTATTCTGTGCATGAGGTTTATTACCCTTAGTCCTAGATACAATATTTCAATGAGAAGAAGTTATAAACTTAATTCACTCCAAGGTTTAAACACTAGGGATATGGACCCTCGATTGGATAATTTATTCCATGTGAATGCTGATGTTTCCTCTAATCCAAAAAATGACATCACTTATCCCCAATTTCCTCATACTTCTCACGGTGTGGATAAATAACTAACTAGGGTTACTATTGACCAATTGGAAAAGATTGACAATGAATTTGAGAATCGTCAACAATGGATGGGTCAACAATACCTTGATTGGGAGGAAATCCCATTAATTGAAGGATTAAAAATAATTGTGCAAAATGATAAGATAGGTGTGCATTTTATGTGTATACTTTTTTATATGGCTGATACTAATATTATGCCAATCAAAAGTTATGCCAAAGTAATTGGTTACTCTTAACCCACTAGTCAATTTAACCATTCCATTCCTATGCATGCATCCTTGCCTAGTGTGCCTACATTTACATCTTGTATCATGAGTACTTCCACACAAATTATTAATCCTACACATGTTAGTCATGTGGACAATCATATTAATTAATATTCTTATTTATTTCACAATCATCTACCATACCAACATACCACAATATTCAACATCCTTACTTTCAAACTTCATTTACAAAAATCCTACTCTTCCATCAATACAATATGTATAATATCAATCCATCCACCAAAGAAAACATCAATAACTTAGCCCAAATTGATAAATTATTGCAATACCAATTGGATTCCATAACTCAATCCAAATTCAATGTTGTGACATTTGATGTAGCAAGCCCATTCTTCAATAAAATTATATATACACTTCCTCCTGAGAATATGGAGGTTCCTCAATTAGAGTTGTACAATAGAAAAGGTGATCCCTTGACTCATGAGAAGACATTACAAAATTTGTGTGGTAATTTTTCTCATGACCAAAGACTTATTGCTAAATTGTTTTCTAGATCCTATAGAGATAAAGCCTTGCAACAATATTGTTCTTTGTCTCCTTATTTTATTTGTAATCTGGTCAAAATTATGAATTCTGGTTGTGAGATTTTGCCAAGATCAAGGGCACAATGAAAAGTATTAAAATAGAGACAAAAGAATGACAAGAGCAAACTATATTCTCATCAATATGAAAATGATCAACTGGATTCACCAATACAATGAATATAGGCCTGCTTATATAGGCAAGGCCATATGGATGTATGAGCACACAATCATGACATGTGGCTCAATGAGAAACAAGGGTAGGTAAGAAATACTAGGGATAGGTAGGAGAAATAATATAATATTCCACAAGAGGTGGATGACCCACCGAATGTGGAGTGTAATAGCAAAATAAGACCACAAAAGGTGGAATTTCTCCTACAAGCTCTATCCCTATGTGCACACTTCCCTAAGTGTCTCAAATAAAAACTACAAAGAGATGCATTATCCTAAGTTAACTTAAGTAAAGTGTAATAATATCCATAATGAATATTTATTTATACCAACACCCCCCTTAAGTGCAACTTAGGGGAATGAAAACTCAAGTCAACAATGCAAGATGGGTCTCGGCTACTAGGCCATGATAGGTACCCATGTACAATATGCAAATGCAAGAAAAAATATGCAAAGAAATATCTCACAAATGGAGAAAGGGAGAAAACCCAGTGGGAAAAAACTCCCCCCCAAAATCATGACCACCAAAGGTGGAATTTCTCCTACAAGCTCTATCCCTATGTGCACACTTCCCTAAGTGTCTCAAATTCAAACTACGAAGAGATGCATTATCCTAAGTTAACTTAAGTAAAGTGTAATAATATCCGTAATGAATATTTATTTACACCAACAGTGGCTTAAGATATTAAATCCACTAACTAGCCAAATTAACACACATACATTGAAAGAGATTTAAACCTAATAAATCTAAGCTTAATCCTTATAGGAAAGAGACTACGATTTTGATTTGATTCAATTGGTTAATTATGATTACACCTTATTCTTCAGATGTATTGTATTGGTTATGAAATTAGGAAAAAATAATGAAGTATTGAAGCAATCTGACATAGACAAGATGCTACAAATATTCCACTTATCCAAAAACTTGGATCTAGGCAAAAGAAGTTATGCCCAATCTATTCCCAAAAGTTTGGTCTAATTTATTACGGCTAGGTAAAATAGATTCACACTAGTCCTTCAAATTTTCCACTATCAAAATTCAACATTTTCATCACTATTGACACTATCATATTTCCCAAGTACAAGTTCATACTTATTTCCTACACACATAAAGAAAGGGAAATATATTTGGAATAGAGGTTTTCCTTATGTCAAACCCCAATTTTAGAATTAACCATGAAATTTAATAGATGATTGTAATGAAATACTGAAGTAAAGTACTTTCTATTAGAGGAGAGGAAAAATCAACTTTGCGGCTCCCAAAGATCACCTGCATGCAAACTTGTCACACAAGGAGAGAAGCAAAAAAGATATGGAGGCCAGAATTCAGAGATCTAGAAAAGATGTGGCATATTGATGGTGCATAAAGATTTCAATTCAATAAAAGGATAATCAAAACCCTAAGGGTGAAAACCCTAAAGAATTATAAGATTCCTAAGTTTAGCTTAAGCCTAGAGTATAATAGACTAATAATTAAATAAATAATTATTAGATAATAAATAAAACTCTAACACTCCACCTTAAGATGAACTTAGGGAGTAGCTAAAAAACAACTATGGACTAAAATACATTTAAACAAAAATTGCATGAAAGCAATAATGGGTCTCCACAACTAGGCCTGATGAGGTACCTAAGTACAAAAGAGTCTCTGTAAGATGGAGAAATAGAGTAAACCACATGGGAAAAAAAAAACTCTACTGCAAAAATAGATGAAGACTAGTGAAGGTTTGAAGAAGCCTCCAAACAAGAGAATGTCCTAGAAAACAAGAACAAAGGAGGATCATGAACAAACCCACTGAAGCATGAAGAAGCTGCAAATACTGTCGAAGAGTAACTGCTGATCTGAAAAGCCTCCACTGAAATAGAACATGACTAGGTAGAGAAGAATGTAATCTACATGAATTCCCTCAAATGACACTACTCGAATCAGATGGCAAACAAACACAAACAACTAAACTCAAAGATACAGATGGCATAAAACACCAAAGCTTGAAGAGTTGATCAATCGAACCAAGGAAGCATTAGAACAATATGAGAAACCCCCCATAATACTAACAAGGGAGAGGGACAGGTTCGCTAAAAAGAACAACCAACAAGAACTACGTGATGAAGAACTAGGAACATCAAAGGTGCAGAGAAAAAGTACATAGTATCATGAAAGGAATACTCACTTGACACACATCATGAAGCTAGTATCATGGAAGGAACACTGACGTAACAAAGGTAGATGGAAAAAAAAGGCAAAAATCCACCCCCATGCCACTTTATAATGTAGTGCATGTACAATAAGGCACAAGATGTACAAGATCCCAAGTATACAATGGATAGTGGCATTTTATCTTAGTGCACTTGTAAAAAAAAACTTACAAAATGATGTACAATAATCAAAGGAGATAGAACACTAGAAATAAGGAAATATTAGCCAAAGACGAGACATCCTACTCAAAAAGAGATATCCTGGGACCTGAAACATCCAAGATATTCACTAGAGTGCTGAAAAGAAAAAAAAATTAAATAAAATGTATTTGGAGAGGAATTTGGAAATAAAACTCATATTATTGGAAAGTTCACAGAACAAGATTTCCAACGATATTTTTTTTTTGAAAAATGGAGTTTGGATGCTTAAGTTATGTTTCCCAGAGTGCAAAAATGAATTTTTGGGTTTGACAAAAAAACAAACTATCAAAAATGAAAAATAAAAAATTCAAACCTCTCGATCAGGATAGAGCTCAGAAAGATATTTGCGACGATATAAGATTTGTCGAAAAACACCTTCGTGAGCCTAACATAAGGCCAAAAAAATGAAGGTGCTCTAGATAGGCCTAGAAGGGGCGTGAAGGCTGCCTACACAATGCTGACATCTGACTGCTACTACTAGTATAAATTTGATGGCTGTATGGCCATCATCACCAAAAAACCAATCTTCCTAGAAAAACTCTTAGGAGAAGAATCTGTGGCCTACAAGAAAAATCCCAATCACCGAAAAAATAAGGGAGGGGTCGGAAATAGGTCGGTGGCTCCTAGGCGGCAACTAGGTTAAGAAGTGGTGGCAGCTAGGTGGAGCAGGCAGCCATAGACATGAGGCAGTGGCCGACGACCAGGCTGGTGATGGCAGTGGTTGTGAGCCAACAAAGCACGGTGGCCATTGAGGTGACAGTGCTTCGGGTGATAGACAAGCGATGACTTCTCCAGGTGGCGAGGCTGCTTTGGTGGCTGGCAGTAGTGGTGGTTAGGGAATTGGTGATATGCAGTTGTCAACAGGTGGCTCTCAGCAGGCAGCTCCTAGGGTAGCAGTTACTGTGACCACCACGGTGATCGGAAGGGTGGGGTCAACGCTGTAAAGAGCGTCAGGTGGTGACTGTCTTGGAGACCATTGGTAACCACCAACATGGCCCTGATGGTTCATATTAACACCATTAGCCTCAGCAAGCGTTAAACTGCACCTAAATAATTTTTTCTCGATCTGTGTGCCTTGAGGCGTAGGGCTTGGGGCCTAATATTGTTTTTGCCTCCAGAACACCTATCACCAAAATATATGGAATTTTATATGAAAATTCATAGAATCAACCTCCGAAATCCAACCGTAAGGTCTTTTTGGTACCAAAATACACCCAAAAAATCTGCTAACCCTATAAATGGAAAAAAAGCAACTGCACAAACCCTCGAATACACATATCTAAAGAACAAGGATAAAAATATCTGATGAAGAGAATAGGGAATACATATTTGGATCTATGATACTGTATTGGAGTTGACAAAAAATCAATTATACAGCTCCCAAAAAGTAGCTGCATACAAACCTATCACAGAAGGAACGAAGGAAAAAAGCTATGGAGACAAAAATTTAGAGATCCAGAAAAAAGGAGTCATATTGATTGTCGAACAAGAATGTAATTCAATAATTACAATTCTTATGATAAATATAAAGAGAGAACCCTTATTAAAGGATACTCAAAATGCTAAAAGTGAAAACTCTAAATATTTATAAGATTGTTAAGTTTAGCTTAAGCGTAGAGTATAATAGACTAATAATTAAATAAATAATTATTAGATAATTAAAGATAACTCTAATAGTTTCCTTTTGAGGCAAAGACTAAATCTAAAATGTAATATTGAAAACCATAATGTTTACTTTGATGAATTTATGTATGTCTTTACAAAAAGCAATTAGGGTTATATTTAGGATATCTTCATAAAACATTGATCATTAATGCCACCTTCAATACTTGATGAATGATTGGTTGCTCACTCCTTTTAATTTTTTAGAGTGCAGGAAGATAAATTGATCGATTATATTGTTAGGTTTAAAATGAGAGGTGTAGATCTCCTTTTATACTTTTCAATGTAAAAATCAAATTATTTTTTTGGAGTATGTCTGTTGGTACTATGGATGACTTTGTCATGTGTTGCATTGGTTTTGTCATTGATGTCAACACTTATCCTTTTGGAGGTCTACATTGTTTATTTTCCACTCTATTTTTCTTGGTTTATTATTGAACCAACACATTGGGTTCACCGACATGGTTAGTGGCTTATGCACAATCATCGACATATTTTCACCGACTAGTTATATGGTTCAGCAACAGTGATGATGACATGTTATCGTCTGGAGATCATTTGGTTATGTCAAAGACATGGATTGGATGTTTGGATTTGGTGTTTTGCTTATTGGTCTAATCATATTTGCCTTTACCAATAGATAGGTCTAGGTTATGGACCAGTACAAGATATTATGTTCCAGATCAGCACAACGCGTTTTGGAAATGGTTTATTGATTGAATAATGTGTAATTATATTGAATCCAACATATTGTATTGTATGAAGCCTTATTTTGTTATTGATTTAAATGTAATATCTTTAGGGAGATGAACTCATATTAATGTCTTAGGTTTTGTATAAATAAATGTAAGATCTAATTTTAGAGATGTAATGTTATGGTAACGTATGAGTATATGTACAAATATTGAAGATCATATAAATAGATCCTTGTGCGAATCATGCAGACATTATCTAGAGGTTGAAAGAAGGTTATGAAGGTGTTTGTCAGAGCTTAAACTGGTATTGAATCTCTATGTCATATATTATGGATGTTGTTTTCCTTTATATTTAATGCATTAATTTATACCGATACTGTTATAACTGTTAATCTGTTTTACCGATATTAAATTTGGTTTACTGACTCTATGGTTTAAGTTGGAATAATTTACATTTGGGTTATAATTTATTGACAACTGATTTACCCCCCTCTCAGTTGTCCTTCAGGTTCCTAACAATTGGTATCAGAGCCGAATCCTCTTTTTGCAGAAGCCTAACATCTTTAGGAGATCCTATGGCAGCAAATATTTTCAGGAAGGACAATCCTAAACTTGATGGAACTAATTATGGTATATGGAAGATCAAAATGGAAACACATCTGAACTGCATAGGAAGAGATATATGGGATGTTATAAACAATGGTTGTGTTGGTCTTACTCCGAATATCCCTCATCCACCGACATTGGCTAAAGACAGAGAACAATTGCAAAGGAAGAGAAACACTTCTAACCGCATTATCAGATAAACAAATCATGGGATTATCAGACCGATCTACTACTAAAGCTATTTGGGATAAACTAGAAACATTAAATGAAGGAGATACCACTATCAAAATTACAAAATTGGAATGTTACTAGGTCAAGTATGAAAATTTTAAAATGGAAGAAGATGAAAGAATTTATCCATTTATGGAAAGAGTTAATAAAATTGTTTTAGGAATACAATGTTGTGCAGGATCTTTAAGTCAAGATAAAATTGTTTCTAAAGTTTTAAGAGCCTTGCCACCGGCTTACATAATGAAAGTTGCTTCTATTAATGAGTTCAGAACAATACCTAATACATCAGTATCTAGATATACCTTGGTTAGAAAACTTTCAACATTTGAGCTTGAGGAATTTGGTCCTATTGCAATTGTCAAGCCTGATTTTGCTTTCAAAGAATCATCATCATCATCATCTAAAAAATCTGATTGGAAAGCACTTTATGCAAAAGAACTTGAGGATATTAGAAGGAAAAATGAGGAACTTGAAGCACTATGTGCAAGGAAGATGCGTAAAGGTCTAGTAGGAAGTAAGTATAGTGTTTAGGTGTCTTGATAGACATGCAAGACTAAGAGAGGAAGCAAAGAAAACATATAAGCCTTACCCTGAATACCAGAGATACTGTTTTAAGAAAAATAGAGATAAGTTCTTGTTACTATGCAGATGAAGGTGTTACAGATGATTCAGATGAAGATCCAATAGATAATGGATGGGAATTTGTTGCAATAAAAGAAGATCAACTGACACCTATTGTCAAACTGGTAGAGCAGGCACTAGCAACAAAAAATGAAGAAAATGATGAATGGATCAATTATAGTGGATGCTCACACTATATGGCTTGTGATAAAAGAAAATTCTAGTCATTCCGGAAATGTCATGGAGCTCTAGTAAGATTTGGAGATGATAAAGCATGTTTAATCAAAGGAAGAGACACTATTTATTTGGATTTTAAACACAATACTGACAATGTTTATTATGTTGAAGGTTTAAAGAATAATCTTTTGAGTGTTGGTCAATTAGCAGAAAAAGGGTTTTTGTTACAATTCAAGAATGGAAAATGCAAAATCATAAATAGAACTGGATTGAAGATTACAACTAGTAATCATACTAAAGGTAATACCTTTCATTTGAATACTAGTGATAAGACATTTTTGATTGCTCACATTTATGAAATTTGGTTATGGCATAAGATACTCTGTCATGTGAATTTTGATTGCATTGTAAAGATTAGTTCAACTAAGGCAGTAAGGAATTTACCTAAGATTGTGAAACCTCATAATCTAGTATGTAAGGAATGTCAAGTGGGAAAGCAAGTTAGAACAACATTTAAGAGCATTTCTGAGAAATCCAATAATATTCTTGATTTAATTCATACTGATTTGTGTGGCCCGACAAGAACAAGAAGTCTTCAAGGTGATAGATACTTTGCAAGGCAATGGTAGAGAATGAAAATGTCAAGAAAATCAAATGTTTGAGATTTGATCAAGGAGGAGAATTTACATCTAGGGAATTTAATACATTCTGTGAAGTAAATGGAATCAAAAGACAACTATCAGCACCCTGAACACCTCAGTAGAATGGATTTGTGGAAAGGAAGAACAAAACCATTCTAGATGTAGCAAGAACCATGATAATGGAAGAAAATTTACTTCATGTGTATTGGGGAGAAGCAATGACTACATCGGTTTACACTTTCAATAGAGTTCACATCAAATGTGAAACTGGTGAGACCCCTTATGAACTATGGTTTGGTCATACTCCTACTCTCAAATACTTCACAATATGTGGAAGCAAATGCTATATTAGGAGAGATGAGTCTATTGGAAAATTTCATCCTAGAAGTGATGAAGGGATATTTCTTGGTTATTCATCTAGAAGCAAGGCATGCAGATGTTATAATAAAAGATTGTAGAAAATCATTGAAAGTCCTAATGTGAAGATAGATGAGTATTTTAGAGGTGATTCAAGGTCTATAGATTCTAAACCGGCAACATCAGAAAACTCAACTGTGACTGAAGAACAACAACATGTGAATAAACCCAAGTATGTAAGATTGAATCATTCAGAGAATCAGATAATTGGAAACCAAAATTAAGGTGTTATGAGAAGAGGAAGATTGGAAAATGAAGAGGTATGTTTAATTTCTCAAGTTGAACCAGCATCCATTATTGAAGCATGTCAAGATAAACAATGGAGAAAAGCAATGGAAGATGAATTAGAGCAGATTGAAAAGAACAATACATGGACATTAGTTCCCCAACCTAAAGACAAAAAGGTAATTGGAACTAAATGGGTATTTAAAAATAAATATAATGAGGATGGTGAGGTAATCAGAAATAAAGAAAGATTAGTTTGTAAATATTATTCTCGGAAAGAAGGAATTGATTATAATGAAACATTTCCACTGATAGCTAGAATTGAGCCAGTTAGAGTATTTCTTGCATTTGTTGTCAGTATTATGGATGTGTTGCATTAGTTTTGTCATTGATGTAAACACTTATCCTTTTGGAGATCTATGATTATGTTGAACCAACACATTATGTTCACTGGTAATGTCAGTGACTTATGCATAGTCACTGGTATATGCTCATCGGCAGGTTATATGGTGCATCAACATTGATGATGACTTGTTATCATCTAGAGATCACTTGATTATCTCGAAGACATGGCTTGGATAATTGGTTTTGGTGTTTTGGTTATTGGTCTAATCGGGTTGACATATTTGTTGTTATCGGCAAATAGGTCTAGGTTATGAACTAGTACACATTATCTATTCCAGATCAGCATAACACATTATGGAGATAATTTGTTATTGGTTATTGTATTGAAGCTGACATCTTGTATTGCATCAAGACTTATTTTGTAATTGATTTGAATGTAATATTTTTAGTATACTTGAAGGAACTTTTGAAGAGATAAATTTTTTTCTAGCTTTGTAGATTTCACAAATAGATAAAGGTATATTCATATGTCAAACAAAATACTTAAAGTAAATTTTGAAGAAATTTGGTATGGAAAACTCCAAACCAGTAAGTACTCATATGACTACAACTGATAAATTGACATTGAAGGATGATTCAGCTCCTATAAATTCAACAAGGTACAAATCTATGATTGGAGGTTTACTGTATTTGACTGAAACCAAATCTAATATAATAATTGTAGTATGTATTGTTTCAAGATTTCAAAGCAATCCAAAATAAAATCATGAATCGAAAGTTAAAAGGATTTTCTGGTACCTACAAGGCAGAACAAATCTTGGTTTATGGTATCCTAAGAATGATAATTTTGAATTATATCCATATACATATTCAAATTGGGCAGGAGATGTAGATGACAAAAAGAGTACCACTGGCGGTGCATTATTTCTTGGCAGAAGATTGACTTCATGGATCAACAAGAAGAAGAGTTGTACATCATTATCTACAGTAGAAGCAGAATATGTTGCAGCAACAACTAATTGTACTAAGGTATTATGGATCAAAAAAAGTTTCAAGGATATAAAGGTAAAATGCAAAGAACTGTTAATTATTTATTGTGATAATTCAACAACAATTGATATATCAAAGAATCTGATATTTCACTCTAAGACAAAGCATATTTCTATTAAGTACAATTTTCTGAAACAGAATGTTGAAAAGAATGTAGTGAGATTAGTTAATGTGAATACTAAAGAGAAAAGTGCAAATATCTTTACAAAGCATTTTCTTAAGGAAACATTAGAATATCTCAGAGAGCAGCTTGGGGTAATTTCCCCACCGACAGAGACTTAGATGTTGAAGATTGACATCAAACCGATAGGGACTAACAGAAAAATCTTTTTTCGGGTTTGATGGAGGAGATATACTTCTCAGGGGGAGTAGTTAGCTGGATGTTATGTTTTGATATCGATTCTTAACTGCTTTGGCATTTGATGTCAAAGGGGGAGAGATATCTATATAAAAACATTGTACTTTGGGGAGAGATGAACATTCTACTTCGAGAGATGTATTTTGGTTTTGGTTTTTGGTATTGATCTATTTTGGGAGATTGTTGCCTTGTTGGTTTTTGGCATTCTGTTTTTGGAACTTAGATGTTTTTCCATCTAGTGTTGCCATCAATGCCAAAGGGGGAGATTTGTGGTATTATATATGAATTCATCATGTGTTGCATTGGTTTTGTAATTGATGTCAACACTTATCCTCCAAGAGATCTGTATTGTCGATTTGGCACTCTAGTTTTATTGGTTTGTTTTTGAACCGATAGATTGTGTTCAACGACATGGTTAGTGGCTTATGCATAGTCACCAGTATATGTTCACTAGTAGGTTATATGGTTCACCGATAGTGATGATGACTTGTTATCATCTAGAGATCATTTGGTTATGTCGAAGATATGGATTGGATGTTTGGATTTGGTGTTTTTCTTATTGGTCTAATCATATTTTCCTTTACCAGCAGATAGGTCTAGGTTATAGACTAGTACAAGATATCATGTTCCAGATCTGCACAACACATTTTAGATATGATTTATTGATTTAATAATATGTAATTATATTGAAGCCGACATATTGTATTGCATCAAGACTTATTTTGTAATTGATTTAAATGTAATACCTTTAGGGAGTCGACCTCATGTTAAGGTCTTAGGTTTTGTATAAATAAATGTAAGATCTCATTTGAGAGATGTAATGGTATGGTAATGTATGATTATATGTGCGAATATTGAAGATTTATAGACACATCCTTGTGTGAATCACACAAAAATTATCTAGAGGTTGAAGGAAGGTTAGGAAGGTATTTGTCAGAGCTTAAACTAAACTTGAATATAGTATTGTGGATGCTACTTTGAAGCAATACATTGATATTGGATTTAACCATCCAACTCTAGTTAGTGTGACTCATATTTTGTGATTGAGCGGTGAGCTCTAGGCGGTTGGCCTTTCGGCATGTGCAGACCCCATTTGTATACACTTACTATCTACAGTAGTATCATCTGATTGTGGGTAACGTTTCCCACTGTTGCTTTCCCCCTTAGTGGGTTTCCACCTCAAAATCTTCATGTCATATGTTGTGGATGTTTTCCTTGCTATTTCATGCATTAAGTTATACTAGTACTGTTATAACTGCTAATCTATTTTACTGACATTAGGTCTGGTTTACTGGTTCTATGGTTTAAGTTGGAATACTTTACAATTGGGTTATAATTTAATGACAACTTATTAACCCCCCCCTCCCCTCTTAGTTGTCCTTCCGGTTCCTAAGAATGTCAACATGGGATCTAGGTTCTTGCTCAAATTATGTGACTTTTATGAGGCCCCATGATGGGCCCTAATTGGGAGGAGCATGGCACTGGGCCTGATTTAGGACCAAGGTACCCAATGCCATGGTCCTAGAAAACAAGGCTCCAAGATTGGGAGGAGACTATCGATACAATAAATATTCAAGTTTGATAGGTGGTGTGAGAAGAATCAGTACTTTAACTAGGTCTCAAAATCTAAAGCGCCAAAGTGATATCTAAGTGAGGACACAATTGTATGTGAGTTCAATTTAGGATGCTACACTTAGCCCACACTTTAGTGGGAGTATGAGACTAACAGTACTCAAGTTAAAGTACAAAGTTGCATTGAAAGACCCCTATCAAGATATCAAAGGGGCAAGATACACTAAACCCCTAGGGGATTTAACATCTCACTACTCTAATATCGAGATAAAAGGGACAACATAAGAAAGGTAAAGGAGAGAGAATACATGATTGCACTAGCCTAGTAAGATTTGCATAGTATGAGTCATGAAAAAGTAAAATACCAAATTAGAAATCATAAGGATCAATTTGCAAAGTAACTCAAGCATTAAAACATGTCCTCTTTTCATTGGAATGAAAAAATTATTGACCATGTATCAACATGCTATTTATCTTTCGCCTCTTTGAATAAATTATCACAGATTTGATAAGAACATCTACAAATTAATAATCTACACACTCACACAAAATAAATTCAATTTAGGGAATCATACTTGACAACATAGATCCCAAGAAGCTACTACAACATTCCCCTCATTAGAATGGTAGTGTAAAAAGGGAGGATATTGCCAATAGAAATGTAAGCCCCAAAGAACTCAAACCTTTGACTATATATTTTTTTTATTAAATAAACCATGCTCTCTTTCCATCCTTAGTGGGGATGTCCTCCCATATTCACTACTACATCAACAACATCAACTCAAAACTAACGAAAAAATAATATAAAAAACAACTTTCTCATCTTTGCTAACTTGAATGCCAAGTATTTTAATATTCTTCGCTAGAAAAATTGAAGACTGGGAAAATAGTAGCAACTCAGGAAATAGAAGTGGAAGAAGTAAAAATCAATTGTGTCAACTCCTTGATTCTTAGTAGTCTATTAGCAATAGCCCGGCTTTAGATTCTTTAAATTGTTTGAATAATAAGACTTAAAATTACTCATTTTTTAAGAGAATAATTAAAGATTTAATAGCTTTAATCCTCAATCTAAACATACAAGTTTATTTCTAATACATAATCAAAATAATATTATTGTGTACCACGTCTACCTTACTTTGTTAATACATTGTTATATTTTAAATTTTAGTATCTTATACAATTTATTCATTTCTATATATCTTTATTTTTCTCCTCCCATCTCTCTATCCATATATATCTATATCTCTCTCAATCTCTCTCTATATCTCTCCTATTCTACTATTTTCAGTGTTCTCAAGTTTAGAGTTTGAATAGCTCTTGTATGTTCATTAACTATAATAAGAGAGCCTATTTGAGTCTAAAGTTCTCTTTCTTACTAATTTTACAAGTTGTGGAAGGATATATTGTACAACACAATGAGAGCATAATGATTTTAAATCTACCAAAGACGTTTCAAATAATGGTTGATAAATGTTTGTATGACTATCACAATGAATGAATAATGATAATCCATAGATTCAATTCAAGTCATAAAAAAATGTAGATTTATAAAGATATATGATTCTTTAGAAAATATTATAAACTAGCATAAAAGAATTGATATGTCTAAGTAGCATTTATACATCTCTGGTGCATTATATATCCCACCTAAACATGTTAATCCATTAGGTCAACAACAATGTTGTAGTCTTGTTTATCTCTCTAATTGAATGCTAACCCTAACCTAACCCTAAAGTTAACTCTAACCATAGAAATAGACCTTACCTACAACCTCGACCTTAATCTAACCCTAATATGAACCCTAACCCTTATTGAATTATTATCCTAATTTAATACTAACCCTCACAATCACCATGCCTTATCCTAACCATAACCCTAATTAAACCTTAACTTTGACCTTAAAATCAAGCTTTCCTATATAATGATGCAATAATATTATAATATAGTTTATTTTAATAAAAAGATACTATATAATATTATAATAATTCTAACCCTAACTTATGTTAACCCTAAGCATAATTGTATCCCTAACAATAAAGTCAACCTTAACACTGGACCCTAACCCTAATCATAATCCTAACCATAATTGTATACCCTAACCTGAACCATAATCCTAAACCAAAACCAAACCCTAACCTTGATCCTAACCCTAACCATGATATACACCCTAACCCTAATCATAACCCTAACCATGATGTAAACCTTAACCTTCACCATAATACTAACCTTAACTCTGATCCAAAACATAACCATAAATCAAATCCTAATCCTAACCATACCCCCAATTATAATTCTAACACTAACCCTAACTGTAATTATGCTTACCCTAACCCTACCTTTGATGTAAACCCTATACATAATTGTAACCCTAACACTAAACCCTAACCCTTACCATAATCCCAAACCAAAACCAAAGGTTAACATTGATGCTAACCCTAACCCTAACCATGATATAAGCCCTAACCATTGTCATAACCCTAACCCAAACCATGATGTAAACCTTATCGTCGACCATAACACTAACCTTAACACTAACACTAACCATAACCATAATACTTGCCATTAAATAAAGTTTAATATATCTTAGAGTTTAGTATTCACTTTGATCTTGCAACAAATATATATTATTAAAAATAGTCTAAATAGATATATAAAATTTCATAGATCTCCACATAATAATATTATAATATGATTTATTTTAATAAAAATATACTATATAATAATATAATGATTTATTTTATGTTTTCCATGTTGTCCTGCGTGACGAGAGATATCTTTCTCGAGGCGCCTATTTTTAATCAATTTTACATCCTAAATATAGATTAAATTAAAATTTAAGGTATATATGCTAGTTACTTCCAGTTATGTTATTGCTAAATGACACTCATCAGCAAAACCAATTGGGGCAACTTGCCTTCCAGTTATGTTGTAGTCTTTTGTCAATTTATTTTTTATCTTCAGTTTTTTTACTTCCAGCTATCTGCAAGACATATTCTATTATTTATCTTGTCTTCGGTTATTTTTTAACTCTAGTTATCTGAAAGACGGTTCTGTATGACGGTTCTGTATGACATATTTTATTATTTATCTTGTTTTCAGTTAATATTTGCTTTACGATTTCTTGCTCTTTAAGAAAACTATGACAGCTCTCTTCTGTAATCTCTGCCTCTTCTTTCATAGATTCTTCTATGGTGTCCCTGTGGGATTTTTCATTTTGCTTCGAAGTCTCTTGTTTCTTTGATGAGCTCTCTTCTGTTGTTTCTACAACCTCAACAGAGTCTTTTCTACACATAAAGACATTTCTGAAATGAAAGTAGCAACAAAATCTAGAGATGAACAAATATTCTCAAGGTATTATATTCCTTATCCTATAGAGAATACATGTTCATCTCCTGATTCTGTTTCTGCAATCTGAAGACGGGGAGGAGTTTGCAAGAATTTCAATGGAGTTTCAGTGTGAATGGAAGATGAAAGGTAAATCTCTTCTACAGTTTGGAAGTTCTATTGAGTGGATTTTTTATTTTCCTTAGAAGTCTCTTTGTTCAGCTCTCTTCTGTTGAATTTCTTACCCTCTTGAGAATGTTTTCCCTTTGGAGTTTTTGTTTCTGCAACCTCAACAGAGTCTTTTCTACACAAAAAGAAATGCTGGAGGCATTGTTAATTAGAGCAACAAAAACTCGAGAGGAACAAAATTCTCAAGTTATTATATTCCTTACCCTCTATTGAATCTTGTTCCTCTCCTGTTTCTGTTTCTGCAATCTGAAGACGGAGAGGAGTTTGCAGACAGTTTCAATGGAATGATATTGGTGATTGGAATGTTGGAATTCTTGCAGGAAGATCTAAGAACTCCACATATGATGTTGGACTTCTTGTTGGCGGAAGATCTCAGCATTCAAAAGCAAGACAAATGACAGTATATCTACCTTGAATATAATTTCTTGTTACTGGTTTTCTTGTTTTGAGTGTTACTTGTTTTCTTTAAATTTCTTGTTACTGGTTTTCTTGTTTCTTTGTAAGCATGGTTAACCTGTCATTTTTGGGGGTCCTTCCTCTGCAAGCGACTTGAAAAGGTCATCTAGTCTCGCATGTAATTATACCTTATTTTAAATTGAAGATATTGGGAGTTGACATGGTCATCTAGTCTCGCATGTAATTATACCTAATTTTAATTTTACCTTAGGGATGTAACTAAATATTGTCGATTCTAATTTTTAGGACTTTAAAAATGATTCAAATGAAAATAGACGAGATGCATTTGTTCATTTGATTCATGAAACTGAATAATTCTAGTCTATTCTTTAATCCAAATATCAATGCTGCTCATTTTCTATGTCCAAAAATGTTCTTACTCGTCATAAAATCTCTCTATTTACTAAAAAGAAATGGTAAATGCAGAAGAAGAGGTTTTCAAGCTAATAATTTGGAATGGAATTCAATGCAATGCAGTTCCACCGTAATTTTTTCTTGGCAATAATTAAAGAAAACAAGAAATTATGTCTTGAATTGTAATTATTTGTGTTTGTTTGTAAAATATTGGAAAGTTGAGTTCGTTGGGGAACATGCAGTTTGATGATGACAATGTTCAGTTCTGTTTTTAGAAGTGTTAGCTAGCAAGCCTCTGATGATATTTTTAGGAATTTAAGTTGAGAATTATTAAAGTAAATCCGAGTTCTAATTTTGTGCATGTTAAATGCATGAAACAGAGCAGTTCAGTTTACTCTTGATTTTAAAGAATATAATCTTTATAAAAAGATATCCTCATTCTATTTCAATAAAGATGGCCTGGAAGATGTAATCTCTTTTTAAATTTCAATAAAGATTTATCCTTTATTTGTTAGGAAAACAAACTAGCAGTCTTAAAATACTAACAATAAAATTAGTTCAAACTAAAGCTAAAAAGAGAAGCAGGATTAAGGTTGCATGTTTCCAGAAAAGCAATTTTGTAATTTGGTTTTGTGAGCAATTCAACCAGATTATGATAGATCTTCCTTCTGTATCTTTTTGATAAGGGTAAATTGGTTTTACAAGGATCCGAAACTTAAAGTTTTACAACAGTCAATCAATAGCCAATCCGACAAGAAACAGCAGCAAAACAGAGGATCAACCCTGAACAAAAACAGAGACAAAAAACACAGACAAAATATTCCTTCTATATATTGGAAATATGCTCCTTAACTCATTTTTTCGAGTCATTGCCCACAATATTCCTCTTATCCGATGAGTTGGACCTAGTCATTCGAAGCTGAAAAGTGTTACATTTTACATTAACTTTAGGTTTAAAGCCTTCAAAATTGTTATCCAATTAGGAGATCTATTATTTGAACATGCAAATTGATTCATGCATGTATAATTCAGATTTATTTTCACCATTGGCATGTTTCTAAAACTCTTAGTACAAATGGAAAATGTTTTGAGAAATATAATTAAAGAGTTAGGTATAATATAAATCAACTTCCTATTTTTTCGAATTAATTATCCACTGAGGTACATTTTGCATTGAATAAGGACATTTATGATGTGTTACAAGGATACCACCACAACAAAGGTACTCTTTACAAATGTTGTGATCATAGCCTAGCCCAAAATGTTTTAACATGAAAGTTCACAAATTTTCAATCATATTCCTCTTACATCACATATGTGAAGGTAATTTGAGTGAAAAATCTATTATCAAAGTAGTTAATAGCTAGTTATCCTATGAAGCCTTATGTAAAAGTGGACTTCTTGCATAACGAAACTCTTGAGAACTTTTCAAAGAGATTGTATAGAAATTTTTGACTTTTTTTTTTGTATTCAAAGTATTTAGAAGTTTTATATTTTCAAATAGAATAAAAAATATATTTAAATGTGTTACTAAGTTATCATTACTGATTTATCAATATGTTAAGTTAGTAACCTATTTCTATATTTGTGGAATTCATTGGTTTATGGAAATGACTCATTGGACTTAAGAAACACAATCATACCCTAGTAACTTGGTTTAAATGTGATAAGATAAATTTATTCCTTGTATGTTGAGATTTGTTATCCTTCTTTCATTATTGCATATCCAAACTTATTTTGTGCTAAAACCCTCTTTGTAATAATTACTAGGTTCTCATTATTCAATTTCTTTTAGAATTTTTTTATCTCCTTTTGTAATTCTTTTATCTCCTTTTATAATTTTTTTATTGAAATGACACATTGGACTTACGAAACACAATCATACCCTAGTAACTTGGTTTAAATGTGATGAGATAAATTTATTCCTTGTATGTTGAGATTTGTTATCCTTCTTTCATTATTGTATATCCAAACTTATTTTGTGCTAAAACCCTCTTTGTAATAATTTTGAAATAAAAGGGGTAAAAACTTTATTGAAGATCAGACACAAAAATTACAAGGAGGACCAAAGCCCCAAGGCCCCCAAAAAAAGAACCCTAGGCCCAAACCAAGCTCAGCCAACATCATAACTCGCCATGTCCTCAGCAAGAATCTTCTGCAAGACTTGACAATAATTTGGGGAGAGATGCTCCCATCCTTCAAGCTTCCAATCACTATCATGTTCTGAGGCCCACTTAGCCAAACAATCTGCCGCTCTGTTCCATTCACGAGGAATGTAGATGAAAGACACCTACTCCATTAAAGAACTAATCTGAAGGATCTGATGCACAATCCCTGCCATCTACCAATAATTTGTGAATCTGATTCACAAATAACCTTCCTACAACCCAACTTCAAGGCCTGCTCTAGGACATAGAGAATAGCAAGACCCTCCATATAATTATTGGATTTCCTCCCTTTATGCACCGAAAAGAGGAAGACCACCTCTCCCATATAGTTCCGACCTATCCCACCCACCCCTACTGGGCCTGGGTTACCCCTGGAGGAGCCATCGGTGTTAATCTTAATAATCTCATCCTTAGGGGGGCTCCACTTTCCAACCCTTTGGACCTTCTTCATAGCACATCTACCTCTTCTGACACACGCGGAGGCAGGAGACAGCTCATGCTAGCCCAACCTGCTCACAATGTCTACCTCATCTCTGTTCAAAGGAAGATTAACCTCACACTTAGCTTCCACTGTCTCCCGAATCATAACCATGGTTCTATTCCATACTTGCTGCACTAACAGTCTGGCCTCATGAAAGATCCTTTTGTTCCTCTTAAGCCAAATCTGCTAGAGTATGAAGATGGGCCCAATGTACTAGACCGTCTGAAGGAAGGAGGATAGGATAGGAGGTCTGCCCAAACTGCTCCAAAATTCCAGCAGAGAACCAACATGAACACATGGACACTTCCACACCCCCCACTAGTAGTGCCAAATAAGCATAGAGAAGGGACATCTGAAGAACAAATGTGAGGAGTCTTCTTCCCCGTTACCACACAAAGCACAAATAGAAGGCCTCAAGAATCCCCTCTTGTGAATATTATCCCAAGCTAGGCATCTATTCAAAGCCAGAGTCCAAGCGAAGCAATTGCACTTTAGCCAAGAGAAACTATTGCAAGTCTGTTTCCACCAGTTCACCTCTCTACCCTCCAAACTTCGGTTCAAAAGTACCCGGTAATCACTAGCAATAGTAAAGATGCCCTTAGGATTCGGAGACCAGGCAAGTCCATCCCTACCCTTGACAGCACTACAGTGTCTACTCACCAGAATGCCTTGCAGCTCAACACACTCTTCCTCCATCCCAACAATCGGCCACTCACAAGGAGCCTTCCACCTCTCCATCTCCAACCGCTCGCACGGATAACATCCCATATATCTCTTCCTATGCAGTTCAGATGTGTCTCCATTCTAATCTTCCATATACCATAATTAGTTCCATCAAGATTAGGATTGTCCTTCCTAAAAATATTTGCTACCATAGGATCTCCTCAAGATGTTAAGCTTGTACAAAAAGAGGATTTGGCTCTGATACCAATTGTTAGGAACCTGATGGACAACTGAGAGGGGGGGTGAATCAATTCTTAATAAACTATAACCCAAATTTAAATTATTCCAACTTAAACCATAGAGTCGGTAAACCAAATTTAATACCGGTAAAATAGATTAACAGTTATAACAGTTTCGGTATATCTTAATGCATTAAATAGAAAGGAAAACAACATCCATAATATATGACAGAGATTTAATACCAGTTTAAGCTCTAAAAAACACATTCATGACCTTCTTTCAACCTCTAGATAATGTCTGCATGATTCGCACAAGGATCTATTTATATGATCTTCAATATTTGTACATATACTCATACGTTACCATATCATTACATCTCTAAAATTAGATCTTACATTTATTTATACAAAACCTAAGACCTTAATATGAGGTCGTCTCCCTAAAGATATTACATTTAAATCAATAACAAAATAAGGCTTCATACAATACAATATGTTGGCTTCAATATAATAACATATTATTCAATCAGTAAACCATTTCCAAAATGCGTTGTGCTGATCTGGAACATAATATCTTGTACTGGTCCATAACCTAGACCTATCTATTGGTAAAGGCAAATATGATTAGACCAATAAGAAAAACACCAAATCCAAACATCCAATCCATGTCTTTGACATTACCAAATGATCTCCAGATGATAATAGGTCATCATCACTGTTGCTGAACCATATAACCGGTCGGTGAACATATGTCGGTGATTGTGCATAAGCCACTAACCATGTCGGTGAACCCAATGTGTTGGTTCAATAATAAACCAAGAAAAACAGAGTGCCAAATCAACAATGTAGACCTCCAAAAGGATAAGTGTTGACATCAATGACAAAACCAATGCAACACATGACAAAGTCATCCATAGTACCAATAGACATACTCCAAAAAAATAATTTTATTTTTACATTGAAAAGTATAAAAGGAGATCTACACCTCTCATTTTAAACCTAACAATCTAACCGATCAATTTATCATCCTACACTCTAAAAAATTAAAAGGAGTGAGCAACCAATCATTCATCAAGTATTGAAGGTGGCATTCATGATCAATGTTTTATGAAGATATCCTAAATATAACTCTAATTGCTTTTTGTAAAGACATACACAACTTCATCAAAGTAAATATTATGGTTTTCAATATTACATTTTAGATTTAGTCTTTGCCTCAAAAGGAAACTGTTAGAGTTATCTTTAATTATCTAATAATTATTTATTTAATTATTAGCCTATTATACTCTACGCTTAAGCTAAACTTAACAATCTTATAATTATTTAGAGTTTTCACTTTTAGGGTTTTGAGTATCCTTTAATAAGGGTTCTCTCTTTATATTTATCATAAGAATTGTAATTATTGAATTACATTCTTGATGGACAATCAATATGACTCCTTTTTTTGGATCTCTGAATTTTTGCCTCCATAGCTTTTTTGCTTTGTTCCTTCTATGATAGGTTTGTATGCAGCTGCTTTTTGGGAGCTGTAGAATTGATTTTTCCTCAACTCCAATATAGTATCAGAGATCCAAATATGCATTCCCCTGTTCTCTTCATCAGAGATTTTTAGCCTTGTTCTCCAGATCTGTGTATTCAAGGGTTTGTGCAAATGCTTTTTTTCCATTTATAGGATATTGAAGTAATGTTGTCTAATAAAAATAGAATATTGACTCTATGCGAGATGGGCAATTCAAAGAGTTACATGAATTTATTTTCTAATAGATAAAGGTGGATGTTATATTTATGATATAAATGAGAATAAATTAATATTTTGAGTTATAGGTGCCATTTCTCTTATTTAGAAACTCCAAACATGTGCTATCTTATGAAATTCAGAAAACCTTTGTTCAAGACTTGCCTCAATGTGGCTAGTCTGCTAGATTAATCTCCTTCAAACAATATGTGGATATTTATATCAATATCAAATGGGAAAAAGATACATATTTGAAATTGTTGACTCATGATAGAGTGTGAAAATCATCTATATTAATATAAGCATATCCTTAAACTATTACAATCATCAAGGTATTTTAGGATATATTGATCATAATGGTACTAACAAAATTGAATTTGTTAGATGTGGCATATAACTAAGTCTAACAATTATAGTTGTGGTGGAAATTAACTTGTATAACCATGCATAAAGTAATAACTATGAGAAAAAAATATGAAAAATGATACTTCCCCATGGTATGTTGGAGAGAAGAAGTGGAGGTGGGTGCATGAGGGTTTAACTATCTAATGGAGATTATAAAGATAACGTAAACCTAGATGGAGTTGGGTCTAGGGTATTTATGAAGCCTTGTACATGGCTTTCAAAGAGTTCTAAGTCATGGTTTTAGTGGGATATTGGTTGTTGTCTTGTGTCTTTTTTACTATTTCCAGGCGTTTCGATATAGCCTATAGTTTGGGTGTTCTTCTCCACTTTGTGCATGTTATTGTGTCCCTTAGTATGTGGGTATTTTATAGGACTTGTGGTGTATCTATGCTCGCTATGTTGGTTGGTAATTCTAGCCTCAATATTTGCTTTAGTGGATTTGTCTTTCTAGATTCAGTGTCTATTGATGTTGGGGTTTCTTTCCCCTATTTCATTTTTTTCCTTGTGTTGGATCCTCTCTCAATTTTTTGACCTATTTATTTCTCTAAGGAGGCTTCGTTTTAGTTCCCCCCTCTCAAACTAAGTGTTTCTTGGGGTTTCTTTATAGGCCTCTTGCTCTTTACTTTGTGAGTGGTCATTGCTTTTGGTATTGTTTTCTCTTGCTAGGTTGTTTTCCTTGGTTTGGAGCGAGAGCCTTGTCAATTATATATTATTGTGGATCCCCTTAGGGTTCCCTTCCTTGCTTCCACTAGGCATGGGATGATGGGTTTATTAGCTAACACTATGATCTTTCGGGTGCTAGCTAGATAGGAGTTTTGGGCTTTTTTTATCTCCAATTTGGCTTCTACTTCCTTTTGTTATGAGTTTTCTTCTATAGGTTCTTTAGAGGTAGCTACTACTAAAGGTTATGGATCAAAGATCAAGGTATATAGTGAAATCCATCATTTGTTTAAGAGGAAATATTGGAAACTCCTTAGTACAAATATCTTTGAATTCTCGAAGGATTAGATGATCTTCAATAATAGGAGTTGGTCTTTGTTTTTTCTTAAGATAAACTAGTTTTATAGGGAGACGAAACCCAAATCCCACACAAAATAAAGCAACAAAGTCTAACCAACTGCTAACAAGATACAAAAATAGGGAAACACCCACAAACAAAAAACTATAACAAACATACCTACAATAGGAAACAACAGTAAAAGTATAAGAAATATCTCTCATAAGCTGAACATTTTTTTTGATAGATTTTTCATTATTCTTCTAAAGTTCTTCCATAATAAACCTCAACCTACTAGTCACCTGATGTTTTCTCCTAGTCCTGGTATAGAGTGTCATGGATGCATGCACCTCCTGGTTCATCCTAGTCACATTGGTATCAAGGGACATTTCAGCTCTAGTCACCTACTCCTTCTCTAAATAAATCTCCTCATTGATTCTCTTAAGGCCCTCGACACTATTGTGCATGGCTTCCTTACTAACCTCCACCAAACCCTTAAGTTTTCTCTTCAATTTTTGAATCTCTTTCTCCATCTTGTCAATTTTTACCTCATGCCCAGTCTTCATAATCTTGATGTCTTTCACAATCTGCTAGGAGAGCTTCAAAAGTTCCTCAGTATTATCTAATGCAAGAGGGTTAGTGAAAGTAAGGAGTTGATCTTTGTTACCACTCTCTATATTCACCAAATAGATTTTCCTTCCCTTTCTTAATACTCTCTGAGGTTGCATAGTTGAGATCATTCTCACCACCAATGTTTTGTAGTTCCTTGGAGAACCACTGGTCTCCTATGGTTCTCTAAACATTCCATTTTATTATTGTAGTAATCTATATTGGCTTGCTGGACTCAAAACCAATTCCCTCCTAAGATGAGGTCAAATGATCTGAACTATGTTATCCCTAGGTTCACCTTAGCTTTTTATAATTCGTAGGTCAATTTAAACTCAATGTAGACAGGCTTTGATCTTTTGTGTCTTAACTAGACCCAAACTGATGTAGGAGTATCCCTCGTTCTTGGGAAATTTGCATCAACCAAAAGTATCTCCTTTTTATATTGGTTTTTTGTTTTGCACTTTCAACATTTACTTATATATTTTTCTTGCAATGGCTCACCAGATCTTGTGGAGTTGTATTTTTGTTGAGGACATGATCATATTCCTTATTCCTAACTGCTAAGGGTTTGGATCATTTTTTCGACAATTTATCGATTCCATATTTTTTGACAGATTTCAAACATGAGAACCATTTCGACCTATTTACATTGGTGAATCTATTGGATCCATTCATTGCCTTGCAAAGCCTTCACAATTGGCTCCTATGTTCCTTGATGTATGGCCAACCTTCCCTTTTATCAACACTTCATCCTTTGGATTTTCTGGAGCAATCTCTTTGGTGGAGGCCAACCTATTGGTTTTACATGTTTGGTCTTGTTCTTTATAATTTGATCCTTTTTGGGCTGACTAGATCCCCTTGAATCATATAAATCATTGTAATTGAGCATTATAGTTCAACCAGAGAAGTTAGAAGATAGATCTTAATATTTAGAGGTCTGAAATTGACCGATTCTGTAATTGAGCATGTATATAGAAGGTCAGTGAGCCAAATGTTGTAACCTGTATGTTACCGGTTATCTATAATTAGTTTTCATGATCTAATATATCTAGTTTTGCATTGCCTCCATCATAGCCTCGTGTTTCCATTTTGTTTACTCTTGTTGCTTGGTTTGAATTCATCACTTTGAGTTCCCTACTATCCCGTGATGATACCAAGTGGTATCGGAGAGATTTTATTCTCCAGATTACGTTGTCTTGATAATTTTATTGTAGGGTGGCAGATTGTGAATCTGAACTGTAGCTGCAGGTACTGGCATGAAGATGGCACAAAGATAAAGCAAGAATGGTGGAGCACATGGGAATGCAAACCCTGTTGTGATAAAAATGTTGTGAGGAATTGCAATGCAGTTGGAAGCTGTTGAGACAGCCTGAAGAAGAGACCAAAATATTGAAGATGTTGGTGAAGATGAGGAAGAAGAAGCACTGATAGAACAAGTAGCAAATCCACCTGCAATCAATCTATATGAAGAGAGTTTTCTGAGGGTTTTTAGTAGGGAAAGCACTAAACAAAATTTTACCCCACCGAACTATGATGGAAAATTTGATTTAGATGAATTGATGGATTGGCTCTCTAAAATGGATAATTATTTTGATTTCAGGAACACCACAGAAGAAAGAAAGGTGAAATATTCCTATACCTGGTTGAAAGGTCATGCATATCTTTGGTGGGAAAATTTGAAAATTGATACATAAAGGAGAGGTAAAGAGAATCAAATCATGGGAGCAGATGGTTGCCAAGTTAAAATCAAAATTTGTGCTAGTTTATTATTAGTTTATTATCAAGTGAACTTGTTCTAGAAGTTGTAAAACTTGAAGCAAAAGGAATCTAGTGTGAAAGAGTATATCGAAGCATTCTACAAGCTGAATATTAGGTCCAAACATGTCAATGATGAGGTTGGAAAAGTTGCAAGATAACTTAATGGATTATGAATGTCTATACAAGATGAACTCAAATTGATCAAGTTACCGAGTGTTGACAAATCTTATCAATATGACCTATAAGCAGAAGTGAAGCTGAGCAAAAGACATGAGTAGAGACAATGAGGTAGAGGTGGAAGTTTTTCTAAAGGAAGAATTCAAGGAGGAAGAGGATATGATTGAGGAAGATGAACCTATATAGATCAGAACAAGGACAAGGAAGTAAGCAAATATGCTCGTTCATACCGGAAGGATGATAGAAATTTCTACCAAAGAAGAGAACCTAATGGCTACCAGAATTAGGGTTTTATAAAAGAGGATACAAGACAAGACATTAGGAGTTAACTTTGTTGCGGGATTTTTTCATGAGGGGTATCCCCAATTTAGAATGTGAGAGGTGATATCTCTCTTCAAGAATATTTAATTCTCGGGGCTACACATGTCTATGGGAAGTCGGCCTAATTGGTAAATTACCTAGGTAAACTTATATAAATACATCTTATCAATTCATTTTAGAACCAAGACACCATCCCTATTATTGATGAATTCATGAGACACACATTATCAAGCATATTCATTTTTTGAAGGCTACATTTTCATCATTGAAGCATTATGGAGAAAAGTTACATCAATATTCATGTAAGAATGTGTGTGTAATTAGGGTTTTTCACATTCATGTGTTTGTCATACCATTAAATTCAACATTGGTGATTAAATTCAAAGAGCACTATACCATCATGAACAATTGCATATTTAAGGTATCTACTTTTAATATTAATTTTAGTATTTGTATTATTTTAGTCATGGATAAATCCAAAACTGGAATTTTACTTAAGGAAAACCGCTCTCCCCAACATCTTTCCTTTTATTTATATGTAAAGGAAATAGGTGTGGAATTGTACTTGGGAAATTCCACAAGGTCAATAGTCATGAACAAGTTAGATTTCAATGACAAAAAATTTAAAGGACCAAGGTGGATTTGTGCTACCTGGTCCTGAAAAATAAGGCCAAACTTCTAAGGACAAGTTAGAAACATCTTATTATTCCTAGATCCAATTTTGTGGCTCCATGTGACAATTGTAGTTTACTAATATGTCATAATACTTAAATAATCCTTCGTTTACCTACTTTTACAATTGCATTACAATTAATCTTAGAAAGAGGAAGATACAACTCACACACACAATTGATAAATATAATTAGTATTCTTATCCCTTTTCCTAATCAAATTATGACTGTATTTATTAGATCTACCCCCTTATTTTAATGTATGGTTAATTTGGCTAGGTAGTTGTTTTATTTGTTGAAACACTTATTCCAAATTCACACCATTATAATACATATATATTTTTTTATAAATTCCTTGCTTGAATGGTTTGGATGATAAGGTTTAAATTAGTCATTATTAAGAATGATTACAAATAGTCTAGATGGTCTAACAAACAATTAAACCTGAAGATTAAACTCATTATTGATAACAAATATAAGATTTATGTTTACTCTATCTAACTTGTTTTGTTAATAAACTATTATATTTTGTGTAATTTAGAAATTTTCATCAAATTCATCCATTTCTATCTCTCCATCTCTAAACCTCTTTATAGTTTTCTTCCTATCTCTCCCACTCTACCTTCCTCTATTTATCTTTCTCTATCCCTGAATATCATTTTCTAGATCTCCTATCCTCTTTATCTCTCTCTATCGTTCTATCCTTATCACTCTTTATCTATATCTTACTCTCTCTACCTTTCCTTTGTGATTTTAGAGTTTATATAATATTTGTATAAACTTCATCAAAAAATAAAAAATCCCACATGAATCTATAAAAAATCTATGATAGTGAGATATAAGTTATATAATGATGTAAATGCATAACAAAATGATAATTCAATAGTTTTGTATATATTCATATCTTGTGATGTAGATGATTCCTAGGAATTTGAAAATTAGTAATCACATCCTTTTAAATATAGAGAAAATTATCAAAACAAAATAGATAACAACAAAATAAATGAACTTCATACTCTAGGAAACCGCTATTTTGATTTCATTATTCGGCAAATTGAAAATTATATCTAAAAACTAATAACCCTATAATTCCTACAATTCTTTATTATTCAATCACTAACTCTAAGAATGAATTTTTTAAGAGAATGATCAACCCCATAAATTTATTCTTACAAGGCATGCTAGCACACAATATTTCAAACAAAAACAATGAAATCCTAAATTCACTCATTTGAAGACTCAAAAAGTAGGAGCATTTTAGGAAATAGAAGTGGAAGAACTTAAAAATCAACTAACATTCAACCCCTTGATTCTTAGGATCCCATTTGCATCATTCTTCCCTTCTTTTAAAATTTGAATCTCTTAGTTGAAAAATTAATTCACCTTAACAACTAAAACACTAAAAATCTCAACAAGCTAACTATTACATTTTTTGGCAATGTAGGATTACCTTTTCTCTCAAGATTCTATTTCAAAAATCATTCATAGTAGAGTTTAGAATATATGATAGAACCATTCTTTTAAGTTAGAATACCAAGCCATGGTGTCCCCTTCCACTAGGATAAAAATCTCTATAAATTATCACATCTTTTCCTTTTTTTGCTTCCAACCACCTATTGGAATAGAGATCTTCCTCCTTTCTATGTTATTCTTCTTCCTCTTTTCTCAAATCCTTGAAGGCATAGGAATTATCCTCCATTGAAAACCTTTATTTCTTTTTTACACCATTTGTATCACCTACACATAAATCATTTAAATTAGAAATAAAGTTAAAGAGATAAGAATATCCCATAGGTGCTTCCTCCTCTTTTGTGTTCCTCCACTTAGACAAGTTTTCCATTTGATATTTTGTGAGGTGGTCTTTTCTTGCCTAGTTGAATATTACATTATTCAGAAGATTCCATTTTTTCATTGTCCTTTACATTATTGACCATGTATCAACATTCTATTTATCTTTCACCTCTTCAAAGAAATCATCACAAATTTGATAAGCACATCTCCAAATTAATAATATACACACCCATTCAAAATGACTTCAACTGAGGCAACCACACTTGACAACATAAATCCCAACAAACTACTACAACATTTCCCTCATTACAATGGTATAGGAAAAAATGAAGATATTGATAATAGAAACTTAAACCCAAAAGAACTACAACATTCCCATCATCTCTTCTGCTCTCTTTATTTGAATGAAAAAATTATTCAGTGTATCAACATGAACTTTATCTTTCACCTCTTCCTTGTTCTCTCTCCACCTTTGTCAAGTTTAGAGTTTGAATAGGTCTTGTGTGTGAATTAAGGAAGCCTATTTAAGGCTATAAGTTCTCTTTGTTAGTGATTTTATAGGTTGTAGAAGGACATATTGTGTAGCACAATGAGAGCATAATGGTTTTAAAGATACCAAAGATGTTTCAAATAATAATTTATAAAGGTTTCTATGGCTAACACATTGAAATAACAATGATAAACAAGACCATAAGAGACCTTATGTAGTTTATGATAATGCATAGATTCAATTCAAGTCATAAAAAAAATGTTGATTTATAAAAATATACAACTGTTAAGAGAATATTATAAAGTAGCATAAAAAGATCGATATGTCTAGATAACATTTATACATATTTGATACAGTATATAGGCCACCTAAATATGTTTCCATGACCAATATTGTGAAATTAAAAGTATTGATTTGAGCACCATCGCACTACATTAAATTGAAATATTTTGCATTATTATTTTTATCTTTAATATTCTAATTTTTAAAGAAGTAGCAGCAATTTATAAAAATTATGTCATATGGTGGACATTAGGGATATAATTAACACTAGGTTTGCAAGGAACACTAGGGTTTTAGTATCTCTTTGTTTGTGATCACTACTTTTGAAAGTGATAGTTTGAAAGGATGATACATGAATATCTTTAAAATTTATATCATTCTTTTATGTGCTCTACATAATGGATTTTGGCCTATATAGCACCGATTGTTGACTGGAATATTTGGATGGAGTGTTGAGTTCTTTCTAAGATGTCTTGGGATATTTATGCTAAATCATTAATGGTTACACTCATGTGGAGATGTGTGCCAAAATTTTTTTTGGCCTTGGTTATATCTCTCCTTAGTCTATAATACTTTTTATTCCACTGCAAAAGTGTTTAGGGTTGACCTCCTTGGTGGATACATGTTTTATGCCTACACTTTTTTTTTGGCTAACATGGAAAAAGCTTGGTGATGCTTGTGGAGGGTATAAATGAAAGAGAGAAATAACTATTGGAAGTGTAGAGATATGTGTAATGTGTTGAAGAAGTTCTTAATGCATATGGGAGCTAGTGAGTTGTAGATAACTACATTTGAATGAGCCAAGAAGTGTTCTAGAGGCATTGAGCCAAAAATGGTGATCATTATCGGATTGAAGTGTTGTATTAGACATTTATTAGAGATCATTCCCATTGCTTTGACATATTGAACCATGCAATTTTAGGTGCCAATTATTTTTTTACACACCTAATGGGATAGATTTAATGAGCCTTAAGTTATTTGATTGAGAGGATTGGTGACTTTATTAATAGATTTTGTCACTAAAAACATTATATGAGCACTTAGGAACTCTAATCTCTTGGTTCTAGGATTGTGCTAATAATTCATGTCAAAGGTAAAAACAAGGCCATATTATGAAGACAAGTATTTTCTCTTTTGGGATTATCTTTATCTTCATCAAGAAGGAATAGACATAATAGGCATTCCTTATATTAATCAACATCACATCCAAGAATATAATCTACACCTACAATTAGTAGTTCTTCCTAACCAAATAGAATGTTATCCCATAATCCTTACACATTTGTTCCATGGAATCAAGTCTTTGTCACCTCTAATGGAGTAATTCCTCTTGTCATTACCAATAGGGATGCCTTTCGAATAGAATCCTAAAATAGGAAACCTCATTTCATTGGTCAAAATGTTATTACACCTATAGAACACATCTAGGACTTTGCCAGTACCTAGTCAACCAAGAATATTATAAAAAATAATGTGGCTATTAGAGTCCTTGGCTCCTCCTTAATAGGAAATAAATTAAAATAGTATAGAAATTTATCACTTAATTTAATTTGTAATTGTGGTGAGCTAGAGGAAAATCTTTCTATGTGGTTTAAGCAAAAAATTGTCAATGTATCCTTGGTAGAATAACTCCATGCTATCAAAAGAGGTCAGAGATTCATGGATGACTTCAACTTTAGGTTCCAAATAGGTGGGATATTTTTTTTTTATCTTTGTTTAACAATCTCCCAAACATGCATTCATGTATTATTTGAAGGCTTTGACTAGTGATGTGACAATCATGACACTGTCCATGGGGAGAACAATCTTACCAAATGTTTATGGTATTTCTATAAGGTCTAAAAATAATTTAATTAAAGTAGATTAAATATACCTCTATTGTCTTTGTTATTTGATATTGCACCCACTTTCATTATAGCAACCACATAATAGACCACTTCCACTACCCCTTCCAATGGCTAGTACTATGATATAGTATTATAATTATGACCAACTTAAAATGATTATGAATAGTTAATGATTTGTAAATAATGAAATTAACTTGCGACCATAGATAGCTTAACGATGATTTTAACATATATATATATATATTAAAGTTCTCACTTATCTAAATAACTACATCTAGTTCAAACACATGAAAGTCACTAGCTTTTCAACATACAATTGAAAGTAAACTTCATGATACATTAAAGATTAATAAAAACTAATCCACAAAAAATTTATGCTATTAAACAAATACACAAGAGTTGGTTTTATGGTCTTCCCAAAGGAGGAATTAGGAAGTTGACCCATGACTAGTTTTCCTTATTATATTATTAATATTTTTGAGTAGATTCAAGATATATCTAGAGAATATAATATCTCTACTTATTTACATATTTTGAAGTTGAGTATTCTTCTACAAATAATTTTTGTACAACAATTTATAGCTAGAAGCTCCTACTAGCAACCTTCATAACAACTGATTTTGTTGATATAACTGGGTAAATGCACAAAGTTGGGTCCCAATCCTGCGAAAGTCCCTGGGTTGGGAAAAGAGCTTGCTAGAAATGTGGTGCAAGAGAACCCTTCAAAGGGCTCCCACCATTTGTTTCTATTGTGTTCTTGCTTATTTATGAAGCCATTGTATATAAAATAAAGAGCCATGTGCTCATTGGTCCTAGTTAGGGTCCTAGTTGAGGTCTTAGGGTCATAAGTCAAGATTGAGATTTTCTTGAAAATAGAGGGTATGTTTGCCTTTGAGGTGTTTAGGGGTCCTTCATAGCATGATGGTGTCCTTAGGTTAGCCCAATGTGGGTCTAGGAGTCAAGAAAAGCAACATTGAGAAAGTTGCTCAAAAGTTGCAAAAGTTGCATGACAACTTTTCCACCATGAGGTCAAAATCTTTAGGTTAGCATGGAAAACCCTAATATGGGCACACAGACCAAGGGAAGGGTAGTATAAGTAGTTGCAAACCCTAAGTTAATGGTTTGGATGTCAGTTGTTGTACGGACCAAGCAAAGTGACTTGATTGTGACTGCAATTTTGTTGCTAGTCGGCACAAATGGAGTAAAGAAAGATCATTAGTGGATTGATTTGGGAGAAAAATTGTGTGAAGTGTCTTCTATCATGTAAATAATTTCATTTTGAGCATATCAATTGGGTTTTTGTTTGGCAAGTGTGGTGTGTTTGTAAATCTTTTGTAAATTGCTTCTCACTGTCCAGTTTTGGACTGGTTTGTGTCAATGGGCTCATAACTCCATTCCCCATTGTGGAATCACAATGAAACCAAGGGGAATGAGAGTAAAGACCCTATACTATATTTCAATATAAGCAGGACCCTTGGAAATGCAATCAGGCCATTTAAAGATCCACTCCTAGGCGAGACTGGACAGTGCCTGACTAGGAAGGGCTAAGTTGCAAAGGTCTTGGAGAGCAAGGAATGTCAGAGGAGGAGGCACCCTTTAGAGGAGTTGTAGAGGGGTGAGTGGAGAACCATTGGTGTGAAGGAGGAGCTTCCACCAATCCAATAAAGGTGGCAAGAGCACCAAACCTACACTATGACCCTAGCAGGCCTAAAAACCCTCTTAAAAACGCTTAAAAACCTTAAAATCCACCTAGGGCAGTGTACGGACACATGGAGGCCTAAAAACTAAAAAATCCTTGAGTCCTTTCCAAATTAATAGCAATTCTTTTGGGAGGATTCACAAGCAAGTGCATCATTTGCAAGAGGGAGCCCTAAAGGACTGGGTAGGAGGCCTAATTGGTCACAATCCTTGTAGCCCTATTTTGTAAGCAAAACACAAAATAGTGAAATCGGTAAGGGGTTGAAAGCTTGAAACCTCTTGGGGGCACATGAATGGGTGGAAAAACCATGTAATAGACCTAACCTATCATTGCTAAGACCTAGGAAGGTGTGGAGCAAGCCAAACCCTTATTAGCCTAAGTAATGGTTCTTGAATCTCATGAGTAGGGGAGACCTTAGGAGTAGTTTTTCAACTTGTTGGTGGGTGGATTGGGAAAGGTCAGGGGATTCCACATCCAGGGGAAGTCCTAGAGACCCTAGGGTGTGGTTAGAACACCTGGTGATCCAAGGAAAGGATCCAAGAGCATAGACTAAGCTAGTCTATCCCAAACCCCATCCCATCAGATTGGTATCAGAGCCAGGTTATAGATTTGGTGGACTATGTATGTCTCTATATTCTGTTGAATTAGTAGGGAAAAGAACAATGGTCACTAATGCAGAGCTGGCAAGGGAGGTAGAAGAGAAAAAGGAGAAGAATAGACTCCTTGAATAAGCTATGAGTGAGATAAGGGATAAGCTGCAGGAAGTGGTGGATCAGAGGACACAAGGACCTTGGGGTGAAGACACCAAGGATAAAGGAAAGAAAGCTATAGACATAGATGATATTATACCTGAACTAAACCCCTTGTTCAATGAAGAACCAATTGTAAAGGCTATTAAGGCTTTGAACACCAAAGCTTTTGAAGGATTGCCATATTTTAGTGGAAGGATTGACATAGACACTGTCATGGAATGGATTGAGAGTATGGAGAACCACTTTGAGTGTGAGGGAGTGATAGAGGCTCAAAAGGTTAAGGTTGCCAAATCAAGATTAAGGGGAGAAACTTTGACATGGTGGAAGTACTTGCAAGAAGAGATAGTTAGCATGGGAAAGCTACCTATTGCCAATTGGAAGGCCATGGTGAGTAAGATCAAAGAGAACTACTTACCAGAGGATTATGAAGTCCAAATTCATAAGAAGAGATAGGGATTGAAGAAAAAAGACCTGGATGTGACCTCCTACACTGAAGAATTTCAAAAGCTTTGTCTTAGATCCAAAGTCCAAGAAGATGAATCTGTTAAGGTGGCTAGGTATCTAAGCGGCCTAAAGTGGAACATTCAAGAGGAGATAAGCCTATGGACTCCTACTACTGTTCAAAAATGTCATCAACTTGCTGTCAAGGTAGAAGAGAGGAACAAAAGGAAAGGAGACTCCAACAATAGGGGTAAAGGCAGAGGTAGAGAACAAGTGAATCACCGAGGTGGTTACCAAAGCAAGGCAAATGTGAAAAGGAACCAAGGAGAAGCCAAGTTGGCTGAACATGGCAGTGAAGGCAATCTTAGAGGGGGCCATTCTAGAGGAAGAGGTGCACAAGGTGGTCCAAGTAGGGGTAGAGCTACCAGGAGGGGTAACTCCTACTTTGCAACTATGAAATGTTACAACTGTGGACAATTGGGACACTCGGCCTATAGATGCCCTGACAAGCCTGCATCATCAAACAATGGAAAGAGAGTTGCTTATGCACATGAAGACTCTTCATGCAGCAAGACACTTGAGGTGGACCATATTGAATTAGAGATTGGAGAAAATCTGATGTTCAATAGGGTCTTGATAAGACAGCCTGTCAAGAATGAGCCTAAGCATAGGAGAGCATTGTTTAGGGTGAGATTCAAGATCCTTGGTAAAGTTTGCAAGGTTATAGTTGATTCAGGGTCAACTGATAACATAATATCAGAGGAGGCAACCAAGAAGTTGAAACACACAAGGATACCCCACACTAACCCATATAAGGTGACATGGTTGAATCATGAGCAGAGTGTGCTTGACAATGAACAGACTTGGGTAGAGTTTTCTATTGGAGGATACAAGGATAAGATCCTTTGTGATGTGTTACCCATGGATGCCTATCACCTATTGTTAGGTACACCCTAGCAATTTGATAGGAAGGTGATCTATGATGAAGAGGATAACTCCATTTCCTTTAAGAAGGATAGCAAGACCTTCAAGATTCAGTCTTTGACAGAGAATGAAGAGGGAAATTCAAGACCACCTAGTGTCTTATTGGCTACTGGTAAAGAGTTCTTACACTTGCTACATGAGGAGGAAATAGTGAAGTGTGCCATATTTGTGAAGTTAAAGAAGGAGGAAGAAGACAAGTTGCAGGCAGAGGTACCCAAGGAGGTGAAGAAAATGTTGCAAGAGTATAAGGACATAGTGAGTGATGAAGCACCTGCAACACTCCCACCAAGAAGGTCTATAAGCCATCAAATAGACTTTGTTCCTGGTGCATCCCTACCTAACAAAGCTGCATATAAGCTCACACCTGATCAAAACAAGGAGGTGGCAAGGCAAGTGCAGGAGTTATTGGAACAAGGATTGATTAAGAAGAGCATCAGCTCATGTGCAGTCCCGGTAGTGCTAGCATCAAAGAAGGGAGGCAAGTGGAGACTTTGCACCAACTCAAGGGCAATCAATAGGATCACCATAAGGTATAGATTTCGTATTCCTAGAATAGAGGATTTGATGGACTATTTAGGAGGTGCTATGTATTTCACTAAGTTGGACCTTAAAAGTGGTTATCACCAGATTAGAATTAAGGAGTTTGATGAGTGGAAGACTGCTTTCAAGACCACAGAAGGGTTATATGAATGGCTTGTGATGCCATTTGGACTCACCAATGCCCCAAGCACCTTCATGAGGTTGATGAATGAGGTGTTGAAGGACTTCATAGGCAAGTTTGTGGTGGTGTACCTAGATGACATTCTCATCTATAGCAGAACCAAAGAGGAGCACCTTGAGCATTTGAGGTTAGTCTTAGAGAGGTTGCATGAAGAGAAGTTATCCATGAACCTAGACAAGTGTGACTTCTTGAAGAAAGAGCTAGTCTACTTAGGATTTGTGGTGTATAAGGGAACCTTGAAGATGGATCCAAGCAAAGTGGAAGCAATCTTGAATTGGCCTGCACCTAGAACAGGGACTGAAGTTAGGAGTTTCCATGGTTTAGCTCAATTCTATAGGAAGTTTGTGAGGAACTTCAGTGGCATATGTTCACCAGTCCTTGACACCATAAAAGGAGGCCTTAAAAGTAAGTTCAAATGGACTAAGAAAGCTGACAAGGCATTTCAATTGTTGAAGCAAGAAGTAGCCACAAAACCTATCCTTCTCCTACCTACTTTTGACAAGCTATTCACATTAAAGTGTGATGCAAGTGGAATTGCAGTAGGGGGTGTATTGAGTCGAGAGGGAAGACCTATGGCATTTTTTCAGTGAGAAGCTTAATGAAGCAAAGAAGAAGTACTCAGCCTATGACCTAGAGTTGTATGCATTAGTGCAGTCTCTTAAAAAATGGAGGCATTACCTACTCCCAAAGGAATTTGTGGTGTTCATAGACAACCAGGCTTTGAGTTACATTAACACTCAAGAAAGGCTTAGCAACAGACATCTGAAATGGATGGAATACCTCCAATCCTTCACCTTCACCATCAAGCATAAGAAGGGGCAACTCAACAAGGTTGCAGATGCTTTAAGCAGGAAGTTGTTGACAGTTCAAGAACTACAGTTGTAGAGCATAGGAATAGAAGGTTTCAAGGACCTTTATGAAGGAGATGAAGACTTCTCATCAGCTTACAAGGTTTTCATGGAGTTTGAGAACCATTTCCATGGTGAGTATGCAGATTATACTCTCCAAAATGGTCTCTTGTTCAAAGGTAATTAGTTGTGTGTGCCTAGAGGATCCATGAGGGAAAACCTCATCCAAGAGAAACACAATGGTACTTTAAGTGGACACTTTAGAGTCAACAAAACCTTAGATCTAGTATAGAGGTACTACTATTAACCAAAGTTGCCAAGAGATGTGAAGAGGTATGTGGAGCAATGTGGTGTATGTCAAAGGGCAAAAGGAGGATCAAGCAATGCTGGTCTCTATCAACCATTACCGGTCCTAAATAGGCCTTGGGAATGTATAAGCATGGACTTTGTAGTAGGACTTCCCAAGACAAAGACAGGTATGGACAACATCTATGTGGTAGTAGATAGATTTTCCAAGATGAGCCATTTCATTCCATGTAGAACTACACATGATGCCAGCTATGTTGCACATCTCTTCTTTAAGGAGATTGTTAGGATTCATGGACTCCCTTTAAGCATTGTTTCAAATAGGGACAACAAGTTCATGGGCCATTTTTGGCAAACATTATGGAGGAGACTTGGAACTAACCTCTCATTTAGCTCAGCTTACCATCCACAAACTAATGGTCAGACTGAAGTCATCAATAGGGTGTTAGGCAACTTGTTGAGGTGTCTAACCAAGGAATATGGATAGACATGGGACCTAATCATTCCTCAAGCAGAGTATGCATATAATGACAGTGTAAATAGGACCACTGGTAGAAGTCCTTTTGAGGTTGTCTATGGTAGACATCCAAGAGGAGTGTGTGAACTCAGAGAACTTGGTTCCATGGAGATGAAGAGTGGCCAAGCAAAGGACTTCACTCAAACCATCAAGGAAGTCCAAGAGCAAGTCAAGAAAGCCATCCTTGAATCCACTAAAAAACTAAAGACCAAAATGGATGAGAAAAGGAGAGAGGTTCAGTTCAAGGTGGGTTACTTTGTGATGGTCCATTTGAGCAAAGCTAGAATGCAAAGTGGCAAGCCTGCTAAAATGCAAATGAAGAGGGTAGGACCTTGTAGAATTATGGCAAAATATGGTGAGAACGCCTATAAGGTTGAACTTCCTTCAGACTTAGCCATTTCACCAGTCTTCAATGTTGTTGATCTGGTCATGTACAAGGGTGAGATAGAAGGGCAGACTGAGAACCAAGCCAAAGTACTACAAGACTTGGATGTGAATGCCTTACCTCAACTGAAGTAGCCTATAAAAGAGGAGATTTTGGAGTCAAGGGTGAAGAAGTCTACTAGACACCAGGTCTACATGGAGCACTTGGTGAGATGGGCAGGCCAACCTGTATCTAAAGCTACTTGGGTGGAGGAGAGCAAGTTCAAGAAGCTTGGCATTGATCCGTCTCTTCTCACTCCCCTAATTCCTTAGTTTGATATAGAGGGGGAGTATGGTGTAGGAGCACCCTTCAAAGGGATCCCACCATTTGTTTTGATTGTGTTCTTTCTTCTTTATGAAGCCATTGAATATAAAATAAAGAGCCATGTGCTCATTGGTCCTAGTTAGGGTCCTAGTTGAGGTCTTAGGGTCATAAGTCAAGATTGAGATTTTCTTGAAAATAGAGGGTATGTGTTCCTTTGAGGTGTTTAGGGGTCCTTCACAGCATGATGGTGTCCTTAGGTTAGCCCAATGTGGGTCTAGGAGTCAAGAAAAGCAACATTGAGGAAGTTGCTCAAAAGTTGCATGACAACTTTTTAAAGTTGTCAAGCAACTTTTCCACCATGAGGACAAAATCTTTAGGTTAGCATGGAAAACCCTAATATGGAAACATAGACCAAGGGAAGGGTAGTATAAGTAGATGGAAACCCTAAGTTAATGGGTTGGATGTCAGTTGTTGTACAACCCAAGCAAAGTGACTTGACTGTGACTGCAATTTTGTTGCCAGTCGGCACAAATGGAGTAAAGAAAGATCATTAGTGGATTCATTTGCAAGAAAAATTATGTGGAGTGTCTTATATGGTGTAAATCATTTCATTTTGAGCATATAGATTAGGTGTTTGTTTGGCAAGTGTGTTGTGTTTGTAAATCTTTTGTAAATTGCTTCTCACTGTCCAAGTTTGGACTGGTTTGTGTCAATGGGCTCATAACTCCATTCCCCATTGTGGACTCACCATGAAACCATGGGGAATGAGAATAAAGACCCTTTAATATATTTCAATGCAAGAAGGGCCCTTGAAAATGCAAGGAGGCCATTTAACGATCCACTCCTAGGCGAGACTGGACAGTGCCCGACTAGGAAGGGTTAAGTTGCAGAGGTCTTGGAGAGAAAGGAAGGTCAGAGGAGGAGGCACCCTTTGGAGGAGTTGTAGAGGGGTGAGTAGAGCACCATTGGTATGAAGGAGGAGCTTCCACCAATCCAGACAAGGTGGCATGAGAAGGAAACCTACACTATGACCCTGGCAGGCCTAAAAACCCTCTTAAAAAGCCTTAAAAACCTTAAAATCCACCTAGGGAAGTGTACAAACACTTGGAGGCCTAAAACCTAAAAAATCCTTGAGTCCTTGCCAAATTAATAGTAGGTATTTTGGGAGGTTTCACAAGAAAGTGCATTGTTTGCAAGAGGGAGCCCTAAAGTACAGGGTAGGAGGCCTAATTGGTCACAATCCTTGTAGCCCTATTTTGTAGGCAAAACACAAAATAGTGAAATTGGCAAGGGGTTGAAAGCTTGAAACCTCTTGGGGGAACATGAATGGGTGGAAAAATCATGTAATAGACCTGACCTATCTTTGCTAAGACCTAGGAAGGTGTGCAGCAAGCCAAACCCTTATTAGCCTAAGTAAGGGTTCTTGAATCTCATGAGTAGGTGAGACCTTAGGAGTAGTTTTTCAACTTGTTGGTGGGTGGATTGGGCAAGGTCAGGGGATTCCACAAGTAAGGAAAGTCCTAGAGACCCTAGGGTGTGGTTAGAACACCTGGTGATCCCAGGAAAGGATCCAAGAGCATAGACTAGGCTAGTGTATCCCAAACCCCATCCCATCAAAATGGGTGCCCGATTTTTACAAATCGGGAACCCGTTTAGCTTTGGGTGCCCAAGCCATTAAGAAATGGGTGCCCATTTAGCAATGGGTTCCTAAAGCTAAACAGGCACCCATTTCTTTCAAATCGAGTAATGGGTGCCCATTTAGCAACGGGTGCCTGAAGCTAAATAGGCACCCGTTTCTTTCAAATCGGCACCCGATTTGAAAGAAATGGGTGCCTGATTTTGAAATGTATTTATTTATTTTTTTAAACCATTTTCCATCATTTTCACTATTTTAAAAATGGGTAGACATTTCAGAGGAGCATGAGTACCCATTTTTTTCACCCCAGCTGACCCCCCAGACCATTTTTACCTCCATCTAGGTATTTAGTTTTATTTATTTTTATTATTTTTCATAAACAAAATGTTAATTTATTGTTATTTTTTAATTTTAATGTTTAAAAGTTTGAAAATCGTCTTTTATTTTATTTATTTCATGTTTAAAATAGTTTTTTAGTTTTTAAATATTCTAAAAACCATGAATAGTAAAAACCATAGGAAAAAAACAAAAACATGAATAGTATTTAAACCGTAGGAAAAAAACAAAAAACAAAAACATAAATGAACAATAAACATTAGACACAAAAAATAGACAATAAACCCTTTACAGAAAACAAACACTAAACCCTAAATAGAGAAAAACGAACGATAAACCATAGAAAATAAATGAACAACAAACCCTAAAAAATTAACAAACAATAAACCCTAGATGAAAATCAACAATAAATCCCCCTTATCTCTCTCACACACACATACACGTTACCATCTATGTCATTATGCTCTCTCTCTCTCTCTCTCTCTCTCTCTCTCTCTCTCTCTCTCTCTCTCTCTCTCTCTCAATCTCTCTCTCAATCTCTCATTATCCCCTCGGTTTCTCACACACACACATTACCCCCCCTCTCTCTCTCTCTCACACACACATTACCCCCCCTCTCTCTCTCTCACACACACATACACATTACCCTCCTCTCTTTCTTACACACGTTACACTCTCTCTATCATTACCTACTCTCTATCTCTCAAATTATCTATTCTCTCTCTAACTCATTGTATCTCAAATTACCTACTCTCCCTCTCTCTCTCTCTCTCTATGTTTTAATCATACGTAAAAGTCTGAATGTTTAAACTTATATTTCTAAATGTTGTATTTAATTATAGGATTATTTTGTAAAAGTTAGATGTTTAATTTATGTTTAAATTGAACTTTAAAATGATAATGAATATGAATGTGTTTTTTTTTGTGTGTGAAATATAGGGTTCTTAAATTTGATAATACTCTAGTAATCACTATTAATCCTCACTACTTCCTAACTTAGCCCAATCATGAAAGAGGATATTGATATCCTCAAAATAATATTTAACATATGTAATTCTAAACTCCTCAAACAAGGATAATATATTCAAAAGATATGAATCCCAAGTGGTCATGCTTAGAAGGTGATTAATGCCATGTAGACTAAATCAATTGGGTTTACGGAATTCTTGATAATAATTTAAAATAATAAAAAACATTTAAGATGGATATTAGGTCTTGATAGGATGGGTACTTGAAGAATGAGACAAGCCTCTAAATTGTCAAAACATGCAAGACCTATGATATAATAAATTTCCTCTTAAGTATCATCACCGAAGGGTATGTAATCTTCATCTACAAAGGGAATGAAACAATCTACAATTGGATCCTTTAGGAATGGAGAGATATGAGGGTCTCCATGGATCTCCTAAAGTCTATTCAAAAGTGTATGGGGGAAATCAATATCCAATGCAATACACATAGAGTCATGATCTTGATACTAGATCAAATCATTCCTACATGGTCAATGATGTTACACCAAGATTATATAATTTCTAGTGTTTCTAGTTTATGTATGACTCCATACATAAAAGGAAAATGATTACACCACCTAAAACTTATCAAGATATCATTTTACAAAAGAATCATAGTTATGCCTTTCTAATTTTACCACAAAAGGATGAATAGAGAAACCTATGATACCTCCTAAAATAAAAACTTAAAAGATCAATAAAATCAATACATATCAAACATATCAAACAAATTCATCTCATGTAAGACGGTCATTTTCAAGTGCCAAGATGTCCAAGTAAATGACTATAATGCGCAATCACAAAAAATAAAATATAAAATACGAGGGAATATTCTAGAAAATAATTGTGTGATCTATGAAGATTTATGAACCACCTTTTCAAGGCCACATGAAGCATGAAAATATATGCTCTCTATCAAAAGTTATGAGGCTTTAAATTTACATAGCTTGATTTAAGTTAAGAGGACAATAAATCACACTAGTGGCAGATTTAATAAAAATAAGAATCAAATATAGATCAATATTGGAATCACATTTTGTGGGTTGCGACTTTGAACAAGAAAATACCAATATAAAATTGAATATAAAAAAATATAGTTTTTTTTTGTTTTAACTCCTCCAAGAGTACAAAACCTACTATTTATTCAAGCTTCAACTTAGTGTAGTCCTACTAGTTGTGATCACTAAATCATCCAATGATTCTAGCAAAGAACACAACAAAGTAGTACATGTATTGACAAGTTCATAGATATAACTTATGACTTTAATGAATTTAGTGAATTTAACCAAAAGAGAGTAGTTGAATCGAATCCTATCAAGTTGAAAATATAAACTGGTAGCCTAATTGACGATAATGGTTAAATATTGCAAGGGTACTAAATTGTAATTCCATGGAAATTACCTTCATTATCTAAATCAATGGAGTCATTTATTCATTATCTATTCTCTCTCTCTCTCTCATAATTATTTTTATGATTTTGATGGAACTTATAGTAATTCATCTTTAGATGTTAAAAAGTATTGTTTGAGTTGCATGGGCATTATGATGTTTTTATTTGTAGAATATTTCTTATACTTTGATTTAAGTGGATAATATTTCTTAAATGATGCTTATTATTACCCACCTATTAATAATATTATAGATCTATGTGAGTTTCCTTTTTTAATATTTAAGTTGCTAAATTGTATTTAATTATATGTTTTTTTGGAAGGTGAAACATAAATTAAATAGTTTGTAATTGTAAATTTTCATGTTTGTAAATTTTCATGTTTGTAATTGTAATTGTAAATTTTCATGTTTGTATATATATGTAGATTATTTTTACATAATGGATGACTTTGAGATAGATGAGATATTAGGTCTAGCACCACCTCCACCTCCACCCCCTCCACCTCCACCTCCACCTACACCTCCACCTCCACCCGATCAGTTGAGGCAGACAATTAGGACAAATATTGATTCTTTGATTACAGATATCCATAATATTAGACGTGAGCCTCATCCACCTTCGCAATTGTTATGCTTTGCAGATAGTATGAAAGGCATTGTATAGTCTGTGCAGGATTTAGATAGCTATCGTAGTTGGCGGGAGGGATTGTGTGCTTTTTATGCTGATGGCCTCACATACAAACAAGTAAATGAACTATAAATAACAAAAATGGACTTGAAACAATATTTTGTGATCCCTAATACAGGTGAAGAGATAGATCCAAAGAAGCCACAGATCTCTATTTGATGGTGTAGGCACCCAGGCATTGCTAGACACTTTTGGGAGTAGTAGTGGATGGTCTTTGACCATCCACCACACTCCAATCATGAGGTCCTAATGTATTTTTTGAAGAAATTATGGGCCGAATTTGAATTGGACAAAAAGCCCAATTACTTTGATATTAGATCATTTCAGGGGGTTGGGAGAGGCATGCCCCAGGATAGGCCAGGAGTAAAATTGAGCGACAGGGTTAGAAACTATGTGCATGATGATCCATTGGTTTCTCTTCCATTACCAGTTGTTCCAGCACCTGCGCATCATCGAGCAATGGATTTTTCTCTAGATTCATTGAGTGCCCTATTGGGCAATTTAGTACAGCAGTTGCGCAAGGTGAGGGTTGCCCCCAGCTTAGCACATGTTTGTATGAGCTGTGGGGATGTATGTACGGGTCCACAGAGTGAGGCTGTCCCTGGAGGAGATGGCGATTTTGATGATGCCGAGGAGGTTGCCAATCCTGATGTCGTCTCTTCATATGTTCATGTTCATTATTTTTTGCAATTGTGGGCTTCTGGATTATTTGATGGTGCATCACATGTAGGCCCTCACCCATCAATTACTTTGTCTGCATCACATGTATGCTTTTCTGTGATAATATTGTAGTCTATATACATACTTTTTAATTTATGTATATATACAAGTTTGATTCGTGGTTTGTATATGTTGTTCGGGTTGATACCACTACCAGTATTGGTATGGCTATGGGATTGAGCCAGATGTAACCATCGACATTGTCATTTGCGATGATGATTAGAAAAATAATTTCTAATTTGTTTATACTATGTACCTAGGTTTTATAGGGATTATCAAAATTGATGTGCAATGTTTTTTTTTGCAGGACTTGATTGTAACCAATTTTCTTGTGCAGGATGGTGGAGACACTAATACTGCACAGGAGGGTGGAGTCACTAATACTGCACAGGAGGGTGGAGACACTGATATTGCGCACACACAGGATGGTGCATCTTAGGACCACGTGCAGCAAGATGATTCATCTTAGCCACCTTCACGTGGAGTGAAGATGGTTGCAGATGAGATGCACTCGAGTTATTAGATTATATATTTTAGATCATGTCATGTTATTGTATTATGGACTTTTTATGATGACACTTGTTATGTTATCCTAGGACTTGTTATTATGTGATTATATATAGGACTTGTTGTTATGTGATTATATATAGGACTTTTTATTTTGTCATTTCGTTGCTATTATGATATGAGGTCGTGTTATGTGATTTGGCACACTCTAGTGATTATATAGGTGATGTTGTTTTGTTATTATGTTATTTGGACTTAGTTTAATGTCATTTCCTGATTATTATTTTTTCAAGACTTGTTATTATGTCACTAGGAATTATTATGTGATTGTATTTATGACTTTTTATTTATGACTTGTTATGTGATCTATTTATGACTTTATATTTTAACATTGTGATTGATCATCTTATAGTGCAACAGTTTATAATTCAATAAAATAATTATCCCAATTTATAATAACATCCTATTCTTAAAATAATAATAAAATCAATAACTTACAATTAATCTATGAAGAGATTATGATAAAATAAATATATCATAAAAAAATAGAATTCAATTGTAACACAATTACAATGTGCACAAAATAACATTAAGAAGAAGATAAGTAATACAATATTGTTTTTGAAACCAAAATTGTATCAAATGTAGACAAATACAATGTTAGAGGGACAAAAAATATAATTATCATGATTAAATATAAAAGAGTTCACACAATTAACACAAACTTACATGCATATAAATTCAATATGAAAATTATAAAAGGATTATTAATTATAAATTAATCTCATAGATGAATCCAATAGATTGATGGAACTAAGGCTAACCAAATTATTAGGATGGTTTGAAGAACATTATTCAGTGATTTTCTAAGCTTTGTAAATTTCCTAGCCCTTGATGTTTGAGTGATACAAAATTAGATATCATAGACATTTGATTGGAAGTAGACATAGATTCTTTCTCTTCAATTTCTTTTTGATATGCATAATTCTTTTGACATTTTGAAGGGTTGGAATAAGTAAAGGAAGCCTTGCTATATGGAATAATTACATTGAAATATGGTAGGTGAATATTGTGACCTACTTTTCCATAATATAATTCATTTATATAGCTATAACAAAGCCATTGGGCAATGAGTCTGTAACAACCTTGAATGCAAAATGTATAATAGAGTAAGAGAAACAAAAATAGTATCCACTTTCCTCTTAAGTTGACCACACTACTTTACTAGTGTATTGAAGGTTTATAAGTGCCAATAGTAGTGGTATGAAAAGCATGGGTAGAATGGAGGATGGCTAAAGAGAGTGAGATATAGGAGGCAATAGAATGGTAATAAAATAAAAAATCACACTATAAATATAGATTTGTCATACAATGATAAATATAGAGTTGTCATATTTTAGACATAATTCTATCTTTGAAGTTACAATTAATCTGTGAAGAGATTATGATAAAATAAATATATCATAAAAAAATAGAATTCAATTGTAACACAATTAAAATGTGCACAAAATAACATTAAGAAGAAGATAACTAATACAACGTTGTTTATGAAACCAAAATTGTATCAAATGTAGACATATACAATGTTAAAGGGACAAAGAAAAACAATTATCATGATTAAATATAAAAGAGTTCACACAAGTAACACAAACTTACATGCATATAAATTTGATTCAACCTAATGTACCGTCTACATCCTCTCTCTTCTGGAATGCGTCTATGATTGCCTCATGCTCTTCTACTGAAAGTGTCCACAATACCTTATTAGTAGGTCTACCTTTGTATCTTTCTAATTTGATGTTTGTTGCCACCACCAAATGAGAATAGTGCATAATCTTCTTTTCTGATTGGTAGTTTTCATAATCTGGCAAGCCATTCCTTCTTGTTAAGTATTTGCATAGCAATGTGCCAACTACCACAATAGACCCAACTGGATACTGAAAACCATCATCATCTACTTGATCACATATCAGCTTTTTTTAGGCTCTACACATCTAGCAAGCCAATACTCAACCTGCTCATCATTATCCTCAGGTGCAACAACAACATACACATGTCCTAGAAAAAAAATTTAAGTTCATGTAGAAATAAAATTTGTTAGAATTTATAATTCAAATATGTAGTCATAAATTATATGACATTACATAAAAATATATAATTTAAAGTTATAAACAAGAAATTAAATTAAATAACCAGGTTGTATGAGGTCTGAAACATGATCATAATCTTCTGTTGCAAATGCATGATATGGGTCTTCATTTCTTCTAACATCTTCATATTTTGTCTCACTAGGTGTTACAGATTTGTGTTGCCATTCTTCGACCCATTCCATATTCTCGCATTCTTCCCATTCACCTGCAACACAAAATTGGCAAAAACATGCAAGCTCTCTATTCCATATAGTCCAAGTGTTAGAATTAGAACTCTTAAATGAATGCCATCTAGCTGATCCATTGATTGTATCACAATCATATCTTGGAAGGATATTCTCCTCTTTAACTAGCCAGAAGAAACGTCTAATTATAGAGTTTTGACTTGATCCTGTGGATAAATTTGCACTACACCAATCCACAATTGCACTTGCATTTTTAAATTTAGCCTTTTACTCGAATTTGAGTTGCTCTCTACAAACGGCTCTCTTTACACATGCACCAACACCATCATGTTCTCCTTTCCCATGTCTAGCCTCAAAAAAACTCCACATGTGTTCGATATTAGTTTTCTTATGAATCCTACTCAACCAATAAAACATTCTAGCATTCTTGAATTTCCCTGTGCAATTATCAGACCATATTAGATGTTGTGTCATCTCAATTTCTCTCTCCCTCAAATTATGAAAAAAGGTCTTGAAGCAATACTGGACAAACTCAGATTAGTGTAATTTATTATCACTCATATAGAAATGGTACTCTCTTAAAATTTTGTGATCCTCTTCTATACTATCTGGTGCATGCCTATAGACAATATGGACAAAAATAGATACTTGCACTGAATTGTAGTATTGTGATTGGACCTCATCTTGTAGTGCAAGTGTGTAGTTCTCTGCAAAGTAAACAATCAAAAGTATGCTACCAATAGGAAATGTATCCTTACATATTTGAAACTGACCATCGAGCCATCTAGCATTTTGAGTGTGTTTAACATATTTAGGTACGATGTTACTCTTGAATTCATTCATAAATGCATGAACACTAACTTTTTCAGTGATTAGATCGCATCGTTTTCCAACCTTTCCATCGTTCAGTGGATACTCAACATTTTTAAATATTTTAACATCAACTAATTGTTGTCCAAAATCATTTGAAATATTTTCATGAAAACATTCATCCAATAATGCAAGATTGCTACATATATCACATACACCAGAAACACATGCATTGAAAAGAAAATTTTGTTCATTTAGTGGGTTGCAAAACAAACTTCAAATAAACACCTTTATAGTTTCAGGTGGTATATTTATATAACATTCTTGGAACATTCCATTACTATGCATGGTAACACATATATATCGAAATACATCATAATGGTAGCAAAATTGAACATGAGTTTTGCAACAACATGTGACTCTTTCCTTGTGAATTCAAACATACCAAGGTTTACACTTTTCAAAAGACTCTTAATTTAAGAACATCTCTAACATTAGGCGATACTCTCGTATTATCATGCCAGAATTTTTCGATTAAATTTTTTACTTCACCAGTAAGTTTCATATTAGACCTTGGTAGTCTACCACTAAAAGTCCACAATTTGTTTTCCGGATAACTTTCAAAATTATCTCTTCTTTTTATAGCTCTTAACAAATTTTCACGATGAATATTAAGATATCCACTTATATTACTCATCATTCTTTAATTAGAAGTTGTTTGGCTTACTAAAATTGTTGTTATTGTCCGCCATGCCACATTTTTATCTTTAGAATGACTTTTCTTTCCAATTGTATCAAAGGAGCTAGTAACAGATGATACAACTTGTTTTAAAGACTCATCCTTCTTCTTATGTTTGACATAAAAGCCTAGCTTCTTCATCAATTTTTGCATTTTAGTCATTTTAATTAGTTGTACCATTAATTGACATTGAAACCCAAATTTCTTAATATAAAAAAAATGTCTAAACAATCTATTTACATGTGTCCTAATCTGTCTCCATGAAACCAAGCCAGGAAGGTTGTCTAGTACATCACTTTTAATTTTAAAATTTTCATTCATTTGATTATCATTCAAACATGTTTCATTTTCAATTGGTGTTTCCATGTCTACATACACAATATTGGTTTTAGTTGCAGGTGGATTTTCAATTTCATTTGGAGTTTCAAATTTGGTTTCAATTTCAGTTTCAAGTTGAGATCTAGTTTTGTTTGGGGTTTCAATTTGGATTTCAATTTCAGTTTCAACTTGAGTTCTAATTTCATTTGGGGTTTGATTTTCAATTAGAATTTCATTTAATAAGTAACCTGCTTCTACTAAATCACCAATTTCTTCATGAGAAAAAACATAGGGCTATGAAGACATACATGTATCCAATAATTGATTAGAAGATGCACCTAAATTAAATGGTTCTATTGTGTTTCCTTCTTCAGCATTTATGGTCTCATTGATGTTCTCCTCTTCTGAAATGATTGTGGAACTTGAAGCTCCTTGTCTCATTCTTGATCTTCTCTCTCATTGACGCATTTCCTCCTCCCTATTTGCTGCAATCTCCTTAGTTGTTAGAACCTTTGTTTCCCTCTTCCTGCGTTGATTTGATCCCATGGCTACACCAAAATCTGAATTCGAATCGATCTCCTTACCAAATCGACAATAAGACAAACAAAGAGAATGATTAATCAAAAAATTCTCTTTGCAGATCATACCTGTCAGACAATGATTGAAAAATCATTAAATCATTTGGATTTGTGCTTGTGGGCTAGATTCTGGCCCAACGGATCTTTTTAGAAATGGGTGCCTGTTATTTAATGAAATGGGTGCCCGTTTTTATAATTGGGTGCCCATTTTAAAAAACCCTTAGCATTGTTTTTTGCTTCGAGATAGGCTTGGTCCCACCAAGCCTGTAATGACCCACTTTACTTAATCCAAAAACTCAACTGATTTTTTTTTTTTTTAATATACAAAAAATATTGATTTCTTATTCTTACTTATTCTTATTTATTTTTTATTCAATCACATACTCATGTACATCTATCCAAATGAGATAGGAATCCATCCAACCCAGATGGGCATCTAAGCATACAGGTTAGGCATCTATCCATATAGGATTAGGCATCTAACCATACGGGTTAGGCATCCAACCATACGGGTTAGGCATCTGTCTATACGAAACAAGAGGTTTCATCTATCCAATCCAGGATAGGCATCTATTCATAAGTATAGGATATGCTCTGGCTAGAGACTTTAGACTCATCGGGACCATCCGGGTCCTAAGCCACTCTCTAAAGACTACACTCTCCTACTAGGAGTGCACCAAGGTTTCCATCCTTAGGAGTATAAAAATAATTACATAAACAAACTTGAGTTCCGCCTCAGAATTCGACCTAAAGCTTCAAGAAATCAAGCGAATCCATACGGGATTCCTTCTGAGTATGCATTGAATTAATTTTAACCTTTCAATTATTATTTGCAACATTTGATTAAAAGACCAAGGAGCTTTAAGAACCAACTACTCACCCATAACCAAATCCTAATCCCCATCCCCGAATGCCTGAGTATAAGGGACAACTTTGTCCGTAGACTACCTACATACCTGTTTCGACACGGGATCAAGGCGTAAAGTATGTAGTTCTTTTTTCTAAACTATTGTTTGAATGTAAAATATATGGTGCGTATGCAACCCTTTCTAGGGTCAATGTCCGAGATAGTTTCTCTGCGGTTGCTACCCACTATGGTAGCTCTATAGCAAAAAGACTCAAGATGGCCTTTTTCTTGTGGTCTAAAACAACTAAGTCCTATTTCCTATTAAATACATCACCCTTAATCCGTTATCATCCGTTGAAATCATCAAAATAAAATAAATTTTCAAGATCTTCACACACATCCAAACCCTAATGGGTTTATCTAAATTTCAACGGAAATTCATTTAAAAATTAATATTTTTAGATTATCGATCCAAGGGGGATTACCTGCCCCTTGGATTTTAACTTCCAAATGGCCCTTATTTCTGCTTGGCGATTTACAGGGACGATGCCACAGATGCCATTGTTGTAGCTTTATTAGGCATTAAGTGCAGTAGTTCAACATGACGACATTACTCGTAAGCGCGACCCAGAGGTACCATAGATACTGAACGCTGCTAAGGTTTTTGTTTGTTTCCAAAGTTCCTCTTGTTTAGTTGTCTAACTAAGAAATTTAACTTTGAGTTCAAGAATCTTAAGTAAAACAATATACTAACACAATTATGATAAAGAAACTATTATATACAAGGAATTATCACTCGAAATTAAAAAAACTAAGGTATAAATTTTATGTAATTGAAAGGAACGTTTACTTGAGAATGAAAGCAAAAAATCAAATTCCTTGAAGGAAAAACTACGATAATAATTAAAACTAGATAGATGAAAGTACTCAATGCTTGAAAACTATGATACTTGTAAGAGATAGCTTTTGAAAAAGATTGATCGACTTGTAAGATACTAGCTGCTTTGAAACAAACTATCACACTTTTAATTGTGAAATGATTGCACTTTTAATTTTGAGACCTAGTACTTGAAAGTTACTAAATTGCTTGGAAGAAATAAATAAATTAGATCATTAAATGACAAGACTTTAGAAATGAGTTTAATACTTACTTGTCTAAAGGGAAAACTATTTAACAAGAAGCTTAATAACCACATTACTTTTAATTACCAATGTTTGAAAGTAAGATTTGAAGACAATCTAATTACTTGCTAATTATCCAGTATAAATAAGGCTCTAAAATCAATCAACTGCTAGATACTAATGCTAAATCAAGATTATAAAGAGATAACTAACTATTTCTTCCACTTGATGTAACATTAACTTTATCCTTAGATTCTTTTGTACAAATAATAACCTTATCGATTTCAAGTTCTTAGAAGTGAGCAAATATTTGCTCTTAAAATTTTGTTCAAATAAAAAGTATTCTTGAAAGCTTATCTACTTGATTAAGATAAAATCCAAAACTCAAATCTAACTTTATTCAACTTCCCAACTAAGTTTTATCAAAAGATGAGTATTTAATTTAAGTTTGGCCAAATTGCTCAAACTATCTTGGATTTCATGAATTGAAATTATTTGGTTTCCAGATAGAATTTCTTAGCATCCTAAGTGTTAATTAGATTCATCTATACAAATTAATTTGCAATATAAATGTAATTTTTCCTTCTACTAGTCTTATGTTTCTTTATAGCTAGAAGGGAAATGTTTTCAAATGTTTTTTTAACTAACAATAGATTTGGCTATTTTCAAATGCCTTGTCAATACACCTAACCACTTATCTCCTAAGATTAAGTAGTTCCTATATCATGATATGGTAGGAGGTAGAATGAAATAAAGATTTTGTCGACTAAACCAGGTGTCAAGGTTTACCTTCCCCTATTATTCCATAATCAACTCCCACCCATTTTCTCATAATTTCATAAGACATAAAGGAAAGAATGATTGTGTAAGGTTCATACTTAAAAATCTTCCATTTAAATTCTAAGTTTTAAAGTGAAAATAAATAAATAAACAATAATAATAAATGAAAAGAATCTACTATTTAACCATTTAAATGTAGATTAAGACAGAGCTCACATGTCTATTAAAAACAAAAAAAAGATTTCATATTTCATAGCATCACCTTTGAAAAGGGAAAAAGGGACAGTTTTTTTTTAAGGCTTATTATATTACTTAAAGTTAACAAATAAAAGAACATAGATTTTAAAGTAACACTTAATAAATATATAAAAGAAGAGAATAATTGAAAGTATTTTTAAAGATCATGCCTATTCAAATTCAAAGAAAATATATCCATAAACAAACTAATAAGAACTTTCAACTCCTCTTCACGTGGGCCATGCTAACCTTTTTTTTTGGTTTCTTTGCAAAATAATATATTAGAAATGAGGTCATACAGGTCTCCGTTTTTCCTAATATAAAAGAAGCAAGGGGCATTGTGACAATGTTTATATATATAGTTATATATCTGACACTCTAATTTTAAGGAGTAGCAATTATGACTGTACCAATCAAAATTAAGAAATAAAAATAGTTTTCAGAATAGATTTAGAAAACTCATGATATGCAATGACATTCAATTTATCTGATAAATAATACTGAAAGTTTTATTTATTTTTGTTGTATTTCTTTTTTCTTCTCTTTAGAAAAATATATGCCTATGCTTAACATTTCCAAATTTTCCTCATTCTGAAGCTAAATTTTCTGAATGCACAGCCTCGGTAATTTCTAAATTAAATCATGAAATTGATTCTTATTTGTTCAGATTACTGCTACTTTCTAGAAAATATGAACAACACACTATTTGTAAATAATAGTTATTACGGGATTTTAAATTTTTCTAATCTTTAAGATCGAATCTCAAGCAAATAACTATTGTATCCCAAATTAATGGCAAAGAAGGAAAAACATTCCTATCACACTACAACAACACAATTCTATTCCTTGTAATGTGCTGGAATTAAGTATCTATGCCATCGCTAGTCAGTTGTTTATATATCGTTTTTGTTTCATTCTAAACAATTAACAATTCAATTGTTAAATGAAACGTTGTAGGTGAACCTTTTGTTGTTCTGTGGTGGACCATGTTTCAATACGAGCATCTCGATACCAAAATTATATTGTCATCAGTTTATTCCGATTGGTAAGTAAATGAACTTAAGTAATCCTTAAAAAATTATAAGAAACAAATAAAATGTATTGACATAATTTCTCAAATCTTTTACTGGTAAATTGATATTTTGTTGAACTGCAACAATCAATTGTATGGTTTGACTGGATCACAACAAGATCATCTATAATGCAGATAGGGTTTGATTATTGAATGTCTTAAGCACAAAAAGAAAAGTAAAATGACACAGTTTGGGGAAAGTTGATCCAACTCCTTGATCAATGGGTAATTCAAAAAATTTGTGAAACCGAATGACTCAACGCTTGCAGATACACATGTAATGGCACGACTAGTGAAATGGGTCATGCAAAAAAAATTAAGGGATGCTTGGACCTACGCTTTAATAACACAACCAATTCACAAAGGAGCTCTTCGATAGGGGTAACAATTCCAAATTGAGGCATAAATCGAAGAGTTATTGTAATCAAGAAATATCCACATGGATTAAACAAACTAAGTTATCTAATGTAGTCATCTATCTCCTAGCAATATTCACTACATCTCCTTATCGAATTCTATTTTATCATCTTTTTTTTTTTGCTGATAAGATTCTGAGACATACACCAACAGAAGCTCGATGTACATACCCGACTGAATGGAGAATCTATCTTTCTCAATCTTGTAGCATGTCGATCACACCTTCCAGCTTTCTAGGCTTTGATTCTTGTCACACTCCAGGCTGAAATTCTCTGCGCTTCCGTGTTCCACCCAACAAATTCTGGAAGAGCTGAGTCGAATCTGGTTAAACTCTCTATCAACAACACTTGTTCCTCACTCCTTCCCGATCTGGATCTAGATGATGAATAAAATCATGTAGTTGAATTGACTCTGGTATTCCAGTCAACCTTCTTCATTCCTCTTCCCACAACTTGGTAAATAATCTTCTCCAAAATCTCCATAATCCTATCTCATGCAAAATTTCTACAAAACTTATCCTACGACTAACATGATCTGAAAACAAATTAGAGAATTCAAAGACTACTTTTTTTCTCAAAAACAATGAACTCCCCCTTTTGAAAATCTAAAACTCATTAAATAGAAAAGAGAGTCATTTTCCCACTACAAAATAAATTAATTGATTTCCATATTCTTTTCCCAAAATAATTTCATGCAAAATGATTAATTGTCATAGTGGGGGTTACATTCAAAAATAGAATTATTCTTGTCATAGAATAATTTTGTAACTCCCATGTCATATGTTTGCTAAATATAATATTTATTCCTTAATATTTTGAATTTAAAATTTCTTTTCTAGAATCTTCTTATTTCTCATACACCATGTGTTCAATTATGATATTGAGAAAATAAGCAATTTTAAAATAAATTATGACTTCATGTGTGTGTCACCACTTAAATTCCTTTTTATTTAAAAAATCCAACCTCATTTCAATTTATCTTTGCTTTCTAACATTACTCATAAAATTAATATTGTAATAGTAATAATAATAATAATAATAATAATAATAATAATAATAATAGCAAGTCATATCAATGTCCAAAAAGAGGGTTATGACAAAGCCTATGCTTGGACCTCCAAAAAAATGACTAAGGTAAAACGACATCAAATTTCTACCTTCGCCTAAT